>NC_057716.1:92897707-92916467 GCF_004010195.1 Chiloscyllium plagiosum
GGTGCTCCAGTTTCTTCCCACAATCCAAAGATGTGCAGGTTAGATGAATTGGCCATGCTAAATTGCCCATTGTGTTAGGTGCATTAGTAAATATAGGGGAGTGGAATGGGTCTGAGTGGGTTACTCTTCGGAGGGTTGATGTGGACTTGTTGGGCCGAATGGCCTGTTTCCACATTGTAGAGAATCTAAGTCTTTGGGAACTCTGCTGCAAGCTTCTACAATCTGGAAGAACATCTGTTTTCTGTCACTCAGGCAAATCTGTTTCCATGTTGTTATTGCTTTTTTCATTGCAAAAGATATGACTTTGCTCAAAATTTTTGTTGTCTGGCATTGTATTCAATGCCTTTGAAACTCTACGTATACCACATCAACATGACTGCCCACATCAACAATTGTGTTTTCTTTTCAAAGAACCGATGCATGTTATTTAAATATTGTTTTCCCATAACATAGACATGCTGGTATTCCTTAATTAACCTGCATTTCTGAGGATTTTCTGTTCTTTCATGGAACTGGCCATAAGCAAGTCCAAACAGCGTGCCTTCCCCTCCTCTATGGTTATGTTTGAGCCCGGGTGTCCCTGGAGAAAGAGCATATAGTGTCCACCAACACCCTTGAGTTGTTCATGGGGAAGTGAGCACCGCAGGAAGTGGAGTGTTTTATTTCCCCCTCCAACTCTATTTGGATTTAATCCCTGCCCTCCCCTTCACATTTTTGATCATACAGCATTGCCCTTTGTTGAGAAGGACTCTGCTTGTCACTGGTCACTCTGTTGTTTCCTTTCTTCCTGTTGGTGGAATATAAATAAAGATTTACACACTTCTTGTTCTTCACTGTGTCCTACACAAAATGGGTGCTGGGGAAAATAAAAAAGAGAAAAAAATAAACAAAGGATATTGGGTGTGGGCATTTATATTCCCTTTTTGATTTTATTAAAAACTTTCTTCTCCGCTTTTGGTTGCACTTTAGCCCCACGCTCCTGATCTTTGGGTGTCCAGTGCGGAGGGGGAGTGTAGGTCAGAGGATCTACTCATGTGTCTGCTCCTGGGCCTGGCCAAACTGGCCATAAACAGGTCCAGGCAGCGGGCTGTGGAGAGGGTCGTTATGGCTAATTGTCTGCCCCTCTTCCATGGTTATGTTTGAGCCCAGGTGTCCTTGAAGAAGGAGCATATGTGTCCACCAGCACCCTCGAGCTGTTCAGGGATGCCGCAGGGAGTGAAGTGTTTTATTTCCCCCTCAAACACTATTTTGATTTAATCCCTGCCCCCCCTTCACTTTTTGATCATGCAGCATTGCCCTTTGTTGAGAAGGACACTGCTTGTCACTGGTCACTCTGGTATTTCCTTTCTTCCTGATGGTGGAATATAAATAAAGATTTACACTCTTGTTTCCTTCACTGTGTCCTACACTTGCACACAAACGACATGGGTGCTGGGGAAAAATAAACACTACCGCTGTTGGGGTGGGGAGAGGGGAAAAAAAAGAAATAAACAGGGGATTCAGTGTCTCCTCACTTCAGGGAATGCCTCCGAGCTGGTTGGCCACAGCCGGTGTACTGTGCACGTGTGACGGGCTCCTGGTCTCTGTATAGTCATTTCAATTAGGAGAAAGGGAGGTTTGCAGACACTGGATATCAGAGTCGAGAGTGTGTTGCTGGAAAAACACAGCAGGTCAGGCAGCATCCGAGGAGCAGGAGAATTGACGTTTCGGGTGGGAGCCCTTCATCAGGAAAATCAGCCCACATGTTGGGTAACATGGATTTAATATAGTGCTGACCATTAATTTGATACAATTGTGACTTAGGCAATCTATATGCTTTGCTTGAATATATAATTAGTAGAATTGTTACTTAGAATTCAGTTCTTTTTAATCATTCTTAGAATATGGGTGTCATTGGCAATCACATTGGTGTCCTCTTGTTCTCAAGCTTTCTGCCATTAGAAAGAGCTTCTCTCTATCTGCTCTGATTAGATCCTTTATGATTTTGATCAATCATAGGAAAACATTTAAATACAGATTTCCATGACTTTTAACATTTGAAACATTTTTAACTCATGTAGCAAAAAATTATGGAAAGTTCCGTGAAACATCTTAAGTGGCACCAACACCATGTATTTGCCAATGTAATTTTTTCAGTATATGATAATTATGAACTTATGCATTCTTTGCTATAAAAGGACTTCAAAGTCAATTCGGGAGATAATTCAATAGAATTTACAGAAAATTATGAAACCAATGCTTCATATCCTTATTAAAAATTGATGCCATAATATGCGATTTCCACAAAAGTAACTTGAGTTGCAATAAAACTAAATTCAAAGCATTGTTTTCTATTTGCTTTCTCCTGGTTTGATCCAGTTTTGGCTACCTGACAACTCAAATGTTCAGTGGTGCAGACAAAGTGAATTGATGGGTGGGTCAAAATAGCAGACTGGAGCCAAGAATAATTACAGAATGGATTGCAATTTCACTTCCACCTTTGATTTATGCAGACAAGCAAAACGATTTCCCTTCAGTACTTCATGCATTATATGAATGCAACTCAGGCTGAGGGCTGCTTTATGTCCTTCGGTGACTGTTTTACGTGTAACTGGCTGTTGGGGCTGAATGTACTGTTGTTTCTTGTCATGGAATGCAGAGAGTGAGCTAATGCCAGCAGATGCAGTATGGGTAATACTCAGCGCTGCCTCGAATTTTGGTCGCAATGTTGCATGTCTGTATGGAGTATAAAAGTAGGAGCACTTGGCTTAAACTATACAAAGCACCAGTCAGAACACAGCTAGAATACTGTAAAAGGTTTTGGGCCTGTTCTCTAAAGAAAGAAATATTGGTATTGGAGGCAATCCAGAGAAAGTTCATTGGATTGATACCAAGTATGGAGGGACTGGTTTTGGAGGAAGGTTGTGTAGGTTAGGTCATAACTCATTGGAAGACAGAAACATGAGAGGTGACCTCTTTGAAACATATACGATTTTTAGGGGTCTTGAAAGAGTAGATGCTGAAAGTTGCTTTCCGTTGTGGGAGAGTCCAGGGCAAGAGGACATAATCTCAGAATAAGGCATTCACACATTTAGGACAGAGATAAGGAAGAATTTCTTCTCTCAGAGAGTAATGAATACGTAGACTTCTTTACTACATAGGGCTGTTGAAGTTAGGTCATTACTCTTATTCAAGGCTGAGATAGATTTTTGTTCAGTAAGGGATTCAAGGGTTATAGGGCAAGGCAAAAAAAGTGGAGCTGAAGATTATCAGATCAGTCATGATCTCATTGAATGGCCAAGCAGACTTGATGGACTGAAATGCCTGCCTCTGCTCTAAGTCTTATTTTTGCTGCAGCTTTTTTTTAGGGGAAGGATCCATAGGACCTGCTTCGTCTGATGTGGTAAAGGTAAATCACATTCTAGTCTAAAAGAAGCAGTTCCTGTCTTAAATATGTCATTTATTACATGTTAACAACTGAGCACAAGTTACACAAATATGATAGACATGTTACAGAGATTTTGAAGGCATTTTAAGGGTGGCACGGTGGCTCTGTGGTTAGCACTGCAGCCTCACAATAAAGGGGGGGGCCGGTTCAATTCCTGCCTTGGGCAGCTGTCTGTGTGGACTTTGCACATTCTCTGTGTGGGTTTCGTTCCCCCAGTCCAAAAACATACAGGTTAAGTGAATTGGCCATGCTAAGTTGCCTGTAGTGTTAGGTGCATTAGTCAGAAGGGAATGGGTCTGGGTAGGTTGCTCTTCGGAGGGTTAGCGTGGACTTGTTGGGCCGAAGGCCCTGTTTCCGCACTGTAGGAACTCTAATCTTTTTTAAAAAACCTATATGTTAGGACTTACACCATTGAAATTCTAAGAAATTCTTCCCCAAGTCCATAACCCATCATTTTAGTGGGTAGTGTTAAAGCACACATCAGCAATGACCCTTTCAGATCCTTACATCCCTATACAACAGCAGAACCCAGCAATATCTTCAAAGGAAGCTGACTGAATGTCTGCCCCAGGCTGGAAACAGTATTATAGACCTTTTGATTCTAGGCTGGGGACTGCGATGTGAGCTAATCTGAATGCCAAAGATTGACACGCTTGTTGGAGAAAATCTGAGGAATAAGGTCAGCGAAAGCTGTGCTGAAGTTTAGAGTTTGCAAACATATGAGGATAGAAATTCATCTTCAGTATTCAGTTCAAAGCATGTGGAATTTCTCTGGCCGGCCACATTTTATGCTGCGAATCTGTGTTCAGTTCCATTGAAGATGCAGAATCTAAAGCAGCAGAAAGACGTGGAAATTCAAACCTTTTACCCTCTGAGTATTTTGGCACCAAGTTTGTTTCCCTTTCTGGTCAATGAAGTATTGTTTGCTTAGACCTGCTAAGTACACAATTAACATGTAATGATCAACTCCTATGCCAGGGCTTTTTGATTTTGGACCAAGTGCGTTTCCATTGAAAATGTAGGATTGCTGCATTTCAGTATTCCTAGCCTTTGACCTGCTATTAGAGGCACAGTATGCCTAACCCAGTTCCTTTTCTGCTCAATGATAACCCCCAGGATATTGATAGTGGGGAATTCAGCAAAGGTAACATTATCTTATGTCAGGAGGCAATGGTTATATTGTCCCTTGTTGAGAGGGTCATTGCCTGGTATTTGTGTTACGTGGATGTTACTTAAAATCCATAACTTTGAAATTGCACCCTATATAGCAAGGTCTGGAACAATACAATTATCAGAAAAAACTCCACAGAGCAGGCAGCACGGTGACTCAGTGGTTAGCACTGTAGCCTCACAGTGCCAGGGACCCACGCTCGATTCCCACCTCGGGTGACTGTGTGGAGTTAGTACATTCTCCCTGTGTCTGCATGGGTTTCCTCCAGGTGCTCCAGTTTCTTCCCACAATCCAAAGATGTGCAGGTTAGATGAATTGGCCGTGCTAAATTGCCCATTGTGTTAGGTGCATTAGTAAATATAGGGGAGTGGAATGGGTCTGGGTGGGTTACTCTTCGGAGGGTTGATGTGGACTTGTTGGGCCGAATGGCCTGTTTCCACATTGTAGAGAATCTAAGTCTTTGGGAACTCTGCTGCAAGCTTCTACAATCTGGAAGAACATCTGTTTTCTGTCACTCAGGCAAATCTGTTTCCATGTTGTTATTGCTTCTTTCATTGCAAAAGATATGACTTTGCTCACAATTTTGTTGTCTGGCATTGTATTCAATGCCTTTGAAACTCTATGTATACCACATCAACATGACTGCCCACATCAACAATTGTGTTTTCTTTTCAAAGAACTGATGCATGTTATTTAAATACTGTTTTCCCATAACATAGACATGCTGGTATTCCTTAATTAACCTGCATTTCTGAGGATTTTCTGTTCTTTCATGGAACAGCCAGAAATATCAGTTCTGCAAAACTAGTGAACGTAAATAAGATTTTCAATTTTCTTCTGTGGATCATTTAACATTCGATCCAAAAATTAGTTAGGTATGTTGTTTGCTGAAACTTTATTGCTGGAACAGCACAGCAGGTCAGGCAGCATCTAGGGAACAGAAGATTCGACGTTTCGGGCACATGCCCTTCTTCAGGAATGCCCGAAACGTCGAATCTTCTGTTCCCTAGATGCTGCCTGACCTGCTGTGCTGTTCTTTTCTGTTCTTTCATGGAACAGCCAGAAATATCAGTTCTGCAAAACTAGTGAACGTAAATAAGATTTTCAGTTTTCTTCTGTGGATCATTTAACGTTCGATCCAGAAATTAGTTAGGTATGTTGTTTGAATAGCTGCAATCAATAAACATATTGTTGGCTACCCAGTCCATAACTAAATGTTAAAAACAAAAACAGAAGTTTCTGGAAAAGTTCAGCAGATCTGGCAGCACCTGTGAAGAGAAATCAGAGTTAACGTTTTGAGTCCAGTGACCCTTCCTCAGATTTACAGTATCCACAGTTCTTTTAGTTTTTATTCACAATTGTATGTTTCCATTTCTGGTCCTAGACTTTCCAATGGGGAAATAACCTTTCTACATCTACCCTGTCAAGACGTTATACATTTCAATAAAGTCTTTCAATGGCTAATGAGTTCAATGGTGGCCTTGTCAACCTCCCTCATATGACTGTCCCACCATGTCTGGGATCAACCCAGAGAACCTTCTCTGGACTGTCTCCAATATCAGTATATCTTTCCTTAGATCAGGGACTAAAATTGGACTGTAGTCTGATTAGTGCCTTGCATAGTTTTAGCAAAATCCCTTGTTTACATATTTCACTTAGTTTGAAATAAAGGCTATAAGTTCATTTGTTTCCCTACTACCCGCTGAATGCAGATCATAGATTTTTGTGATTCATGCTCAAATCACTCTGTGTTGCAGTTTTCTGCAGTCTTTCCCGATGCAAATAATATTCAGCTCTGCTGTTCTTCCTGCCAAATTTCATAACCTCACACCATTTCCTTTGACAGATTTTGGCTGTGGTTGTAAAAAATCCAAGTCAGAAAGCAGTTTTTTAAAAAAAAGAGAGATAGGTCTTTTGGCTTGACTGAACTTATATTTTAAGCACAAATTAAGTCATTCTAATCTATGCTGTTGACTGTTACTCACAAAAATTTGTGCTGTTAGTTTTCTAAATGCGTTGATAGTGGATGCTACTGATTTTCAATTGATTTTCAATGAGATTTCTAAGTTCTACCAGCAAGAACTGGTCTTCTTTAATAAATGGCACTATAACCATCCTTCCACCGTCATCTGCCACTAAACTTCCACCATAGTTTGGGCTTTGACTCCAGCTCTATTGGCATCTGATGTGACAAAGTTTATGTTGGGTACCAAAGAACTAGACATGGATAGTGTGGACTTAAAGGTCCAACAGGGTTTTATTCTAGCTCTTAATGTATATATTTGATACAGTCACAAGCATAATTTTGGTTAATTTGGTTAGCTATTTGGTTACAAACAGTGGCATGTTTCCAGCAGCATGTCATGCTTCAAGTAGCCCCAATGAGAATGAAGTCTGAGACCTTTAAACCATCAGGTCATATTCTATGATACAATGATAATATCATGAGAATGTCTCTTAAAGATGTACTGCATACTATCTGTGAGACATGACATAGCACACAGATATTTGGGTGAATGTTACTAACCAATGGCCAAAAGACTGGTAAGAGCATTGGGTATAGGAGTTAGGACGTCATGTTGCAGCTGGACAAGACATTGGTGAGGGCAGTTTTGGAGTACTGTGTACAGCTCTAGTCGCCTTGCTTCGGGAAACATATTATTAAATTGGAAACGGTGCAGAAAAGATTCAGAAGGATGTTACTAGGACTGGAGGGTTTGAATTATAAGGGCTATTTCAGCTGCGACTTTATTTCCTGGAGGGTAAGAGGTTGAGACATGACCTTATAACTTCATGAGGAGCATGGGTAAAGTGAGTAGAATCCCAACAGTATGGGAACAGGCCTTTGGCCTAGCAATCCACACTGACCCTCTGAAGAATAACCCACACAGACCCATTCCCCTGTCCTACTACTCTACATTTTACTCCTGACTAATGTACCTAACCTACACATCCCTGAACACTATGGGAAATTTAGCCAGTTTGCCTGACCTGCACACCTTTGGACTGTGGGAGGAAACCCATGCAGGCACAGGGAGAAGGTGCAAACTCCACACAGACAGTCGCCCGAGGCCTGAATTGAATCCAGGACCCTGGCACTGTGAGGCAGCAGTGCTAACCACTGAGCCACCATTTCCTTAGGGTAGGGGAGTTCAAAACAAGCGGGTGTATTTTTAAGGTGAGAGGAGAAAGATTTAAAAGAGACCTGAGGGGCAACATTTTCATAAAGTGGGTATTGTGTGTATAGAAGGAACTGACAGAGGAAGTGGTAAATGCAGGTACAGTTGAATTATAAGGTAAGCATTTGAATTATAAGCATTTACAATGTATTTGGACAGGTACATGAATAGGAATAGTTTGGAAGGATCTGAGACAAATGCAGGCAATGGGACTAGTTTAGTTTGGGAAACCTGTTCAGCATGGATGAGTTGGACTGAAGAGTCTGTTTCTGTGCTGTATGACTCTCTGATTAGAAATCTTGTGAGAAATGTTGCGGGAAAATGATTGACAGGAAAGATGGCAAGCGCTGCCTATTTATGTTACTTCAATTGACAGGATCCCTCCCCCTTCAGGTCAATCTTGGTCACTTTCTGGTACATTGGGGATTATCCTTGAGGGAACTCCTTGCCCTTGAGAGACATTCCCCAGCATCAATCACTGTCACCAGGGCAATGACATTATTGCCTCTTGTCAGAGGTGAAAATACTTGCTACTACTGGAACTTCTTGGAATTCCCAGTGCCGGTGCCATTTTCAAAGTCTAGCTTTCGACTTCCGAGGATGTTGCCAGGATAGATCGGCCTGAGTTATAAGGAGAGGTTGGCCAGGATAGGACATTATTCCTTGGACCATAGGAGAATGAGGGGTGCTCCTATGGAGGTGTATAAAATCATGAGGGGCATAGATAGGATGAATGCATATAGTCTTTTTCTCAGGAAGAGGGAATCAAAAACTAGAGGACATAGGTTTAAGGTGAGCAGGGAAAGCTTTAAGTACGACCTGAGGGGAAATGTCTTCATGCAGAGAGTGGTGCGTATATGGAATGGGCTGCCAGAGAAAGTTATTGAGGCCGATACAATAGACAATAGACAAAAGGTGCAGGAGTAGGCCATTCTGCCCTTCGAGCCTGCACCACCATTCAATATAATCATGGCTGATCACTCTCAGTCTTCTAAACTCAAGGGTATCCAAGCCCAGTCGCTCCAATCTTTCAGCGTAAGGTAGTCCCACCATTCCAGGAATTGACCTTGTGAACCTAAGCTGCACTCCCTCAATAGCCAGAATGTCTTTCCTCAAATTTGGAGACCAGAACTGCACACAATACAATGGCAACATTTAAAATGCATTTGGATAGGTACATGGATGGGAAGGGTTTAGTGGGAAGTAGACTAAATGCAGGCAAATAGAACTAGCTGAAGTGCCTGTTTCCACGCTGTATTACCGTATGACTATGTCCAGCCAAATTCTGCCATCCATGTGTTACCCTTTAGTCTGCACATAGTGGGAGGGGAATCAAAAAAGATCACAGAGCACAGTGGTGTCACAGCTGACAGTTCATTGCAAATACAAGTGCATATTTATTAATGCATTGCTATGAAGTGGCCAAATGATCATAGGTTAACTTGCTTGGCAGTACTACTCTTTCCAGAATGCCCAGTGTCATGTCCAGTGTGGGAATATCACATATCACATGCTTTCAAGCATTCACTTTTAAAAACACTCACTTTTATTCAGCAACAAAAAACAAAAGGGACATTTGGTTTTGGGCACAGGGACTGCTCACTTTTGAGTAACAACAAATTTATCATAATCATTGCATCCAAAATTATATCTTCTGGATTAGAAACTGGCTTTCTGAAAGAAGGCAGCGAGTGTTGGTTGATGGAAAGTATTCAACCTGGAGTCCGGTTACTAGTGGCGTGCCGCAACCACTGCTGTTTGTCATTTTTATAAATGACTTAGATGCAGGCATAGGTGGATGGATTAGTAAATTTGTAGATGACACTAAACTCGGTGGAGTAGTGGACAGTGTGGAAGAATGTTACAGGTTGCAGGAGGACTCGGATAAACTGCAGAATTGGGCTGAGAGGTGTCAAATGGAGTTCAATGCAGTGAAATGTGAGGTGATTCACTTTGGGAAGAATAACAGGAAGGCAGAGTATTGAGGCAATGGAAAGATTCTTGGTAGTGCAGATGTGCAGAGAGATCTTGGAGTCCATGTACATAGAACCTTGAAAGTTGCCACCCATGTTGATAGTGCTGTTAAGAAGGCATATGGTGTGTTAGGTTTCATTGGTAGAGGAATTGAGTTCCGCAGCCACAACATTATGCTGCAACTATACAAACTCTAGTGCGGCTGCACTTGGAATATTGTGTACAGTTCCGGTCGCCATATTTCGGGAAGGATGTGAAAGCATTGGAAAAGGTGCAGAGGAGATTTGCCAGGATGTTGCCTGGTCTAGAGGGAAGCTCTTATGAGGAAAGGCTGAGAGACTTAGGTCTGTTCTCATTGGAAAGAAGAAGCTAAGAGGGGATTTGATAGAGACATACAAGATTATCAGAGGATTAGATAGGGTAGACAGTGAAAGTCTTTTTCTAGGATGATGACGTCAGCTGGTACGAGGGGGCATAACTACAAATTGAGGGGTGATAGATTTAAAACAGATGTCAGAGGCAGGTACATTACTCAGAGAGTGGTAAGGGCATGGAATGCCCTACCTGCCAATGTAGTTAACTCAGCCACATTAGGGAGATTTAAACAATCCTTGGATAAGCACATGGATTATGATGGGATAGTGTAGGGGGATAAGCTTAGAATAGTTCACAGGTCAGCGCAACATTGAGGGCCGAAGGGCCTGTTCTGAGCTGTATTATTCTATGTTCTTTGTTCTATGTTCTGCTTAACAGTGATCAACTAAGTCGCATTTGGCTTGTTGTGCTTGGAGCTGCACCACCCTGTTCTGCTGATGGTAATGAGGCTTTTGCTCAATGTCCTCAACTCTTTGCAAAAGACGGTTGCTACTCTCCCAACTCTTCAGAATCCATCACATTCCCCTCTTTGCCTACTCCAGTTGTGTAGGGCATAGTTTGTGAGGATTATGTGACATTTTCTGTCTGGGGTAAAATTTTCCTCCAGAACAAGCCAAGCATCAGGCTCTCATGTTCAACAGTCTATTGTTTGTTCGACCAGATCAGCCTTGTTTGAAGACTGGATTGCATTCAATCTCTGCTTGGCCTGAGTCATGAGGCTGTGTAATGGACTCATCAGCCATGGTTGCACAAGGTAGCCCTTCTCTCCCATTGGGAGAAAGCGCAGATTCTGGAGATCAGAGTCAAAGAGTGTGGTGCTGGAAAAGCACAGCCAGTCAGGCAGCATCTGAGGAGCAGAACAGTCAACATTTCAGGCATAAGCCCTTCATCAGGATCAGCCTTTCTCTCCCAATGGCCATCTTTATAAGATATCCAGCTCTTGAAACAAAACATGACGAAGAGCGTTCTCAAAGATACAATCACCATATCAGCTCCTAGGAGACCTGGCTCAGACATCCAAGATGTGGTACCAAAGATCACAGATGACTTGTGCATTGATGGAATGGAATCCTCCTCTGTTCATGATGTCAGCCAGGTTATGATAGGAAATAGATTCTAGATTAGAGTGGTGCTGGATAAATACGATGCTTGTATAACACTTGAACCTGGGGGAAGCCACTTTTCTTTGCCCAGGCTGTAGCACTGACTTTCCCGCAGGGAAATGAAACAAAGTGATGTGATCTGGCACAAACGACAACAATAATTGATACATTTGTGGGTCAAGAGTGGTGAGGGTCAAAAGGATTAAAGAGGTAAACATGTGGCTCAAAGATTGGTATGGGAGAGACAAATTCATGGGATATAGGCACCAGTACTGAAGGAGGGAGCTGTTTTGATGGAATGGATTTCATCTGAATCATTCCAGGGCCTGAGTCCTGGTGAGTTGCATAACTTTGAGATGTGGATAGAACTTTGAAATGAATAGTGTGTGAGGGAGTTCAGTTTAATGTAAAATTATGGAAAAAGTTGAAGGTGGTGAGTGCTTAACTGAGGTTATTACTATTTCCAGAACAAATAATAGGACTGAGAGTATGGAAAGGGTCAGGAATCTAACTTCAGGCACAACAAATAAGTAGACAACTATGAGAAGGAGGGGCAGTCAATACAGGACTGAGGGTGTTGTACTTAAATGCACACAAGGTAAGAAAAAAGGTAAATGAGTTTGTCGCACAGATTGTAATGGGTGAGTATGATATCATGGGTATCACATAGATTTGACTGCAAGGACATTAGGGTTGGGAAGTAAATCTTCAAGGACATACATTCTATCAAAAAATCAGGCTCATGGGCACGGTGGGTGAGTTTGCCTTGTTAGTAAGAAGTGGAATTAAATTGGTAGAAAGAAACAATATCGTGTTAGAAGGCATAGAATCTGTTTGGATGGAGTTGAGGAACTGTAAAGGGAAAAAGGCCCTGATGGGAGTTGTGGACACTCCTCCACGCAATAATCAGGATAGTATAGTTGTGGTCCCAACATGGACCCCTGAGGAATTACACCTGCCACCGGTTGTGATTCTGAAAAAGAATCCTTTATCCCCACTTCCTGCTTTCTGCCAGTCAGCTGATCTTCTCTCAATGCCAGTACCTTGCCCATAACATAATGTACTCTTATCTTATTTAGCAGTCTCCTGTGCAGCACCTTGTCATAGGCCTCCTTAAAATCCAACTAGATCATGTTCATTGACTCTCCTTTGTCTAACCTACTCATTACCTCCTCAAAGAGTTCCAAGAGATCTTTCAAGCATGATCTCCACTTGATGAAATCGTGCTGACTCTACCCTATTTTATCGTGTTCTTCCAAGTACTCTGAAATCTCACTCTTAATAATGAACTTGAAAATCTTACCAGTGACCAAGGTCAGGCCAATGGTCTATAGTTTTCTGTCTTCTACCCTGCTCCCTTCTTAAAAAGGGGCAATACATTAGCCATTTTCCAGTCCTCTGGGAGTCTCCTTGAGTCAAGTGATCAAATAGGGGTGCAAACACAATGGCCAAATGGCCTAATTCTGCCCCTTTATATTTTGATCTTATGGTTCCATGGATATTTTTTCAATGCCAAGATCTTCATTTCTGCCAAGCACACTCTATCTTCACAACTGATTTACCAATTCAGGGACTGGGAATATTCAAAAGAATGTGTTTGAGAGTTATGAGTTAACTTTGGAACGATATAGCTTTAGAAGCAACAGTTTTTAAAAATGTGTTGCTGGAAAAGCGCAGCAGGTCAGGCAGCATCAAAGGAGAAGGAGAATCGACGTTATGCCCTTCTCCTTTGATGCTGCCTGACCTGCTGCGCTTTTCCAGCAACACATTTTTAAGCTCTAATCCCCAGCATCTGCAGTCCTCACTTTCTCCTCGAAGCAACAGTTTTGTCCAGTTCGTTTTATGATTTGGACAATTGGATATTTTCTGCTTTTTAGCTTCAGAAAGGGTGAGAAATGCCAAATGAAAGGTAAGGGAAATACGTAATTGCAAGTTTTTAATCTGATAGCTTCACAGTAATTTTTGATTTATGAAATAAAGTAACAGTTCTTTCTGTAGAACTCAGCATTTCTGAGGAACCAAAATTATTATTCAGTTGGTGCAGTAAACTGAGTAAGATAATTAAGCAAAGTCAAAATAGCATATTGACCACAGTTCAATTGGTGTAACTCCTGCCTCAGAGTCAGAGTTTGCATTAGTTTCACAATTTCACTCTGGGACCTGAGCACAAAAATGCAGACTGTCTCTCATGGTGCAGTGTTGAGAGTGTGCCGCACTTATAGAGGTATGCCTTCTGTATGACAATACAAGGTGAAGTCTTGTCTGCTCTCTCAGGTGTATGTACAAGATCCCATGGTGCTATGCAGGAGAGTTATCTTATGTGCCCTTGTCTCTATTTGACCATCAATCATCACAGTGTGCACTTATTTTGAGTTTCATGGTTTAGTGTTACAAATGAACAATTGGCTGGAACACTAGAACTTCTTGAATTTTCTTCCCCCACCAATACTACTTCACACCCCTTAAGTAATTGGTGTCACTGTAATTCCAAAGGAACATAGGGTTACTCTCTCATGAGAGAAGGAGGACTGGCGGTGATTTTAACCTGAGAGTCACCCCACATCTCAGATGGAGAGTGAAATTGAGAAGGTGGGACTTTCATGGTAACCTTGGTACCTCTAAATCCTAATGTCCACCTAAGCAACAAATTTGGTTTAATTCAAGACAATGCAGTACTTTTCCAGTAGTCCCTAACCTGAAAAGAAAACATGCTCAAATCTTATGATCGGGATTAAACCCATTATCCATGCCATTAAAGCAAGATTTGTTTCTTCAAAGTAGTTTTTATTATCTTGGAGAAACCCAAAATTCCACAAATATAAAATTTGTTCTTCTGGGCCATTGAGGTTATTGAATAGTAATTATGAGGTTAGTTTTCTGCTGCAACCAAGTTAAATGTTGTTCACTGAGATTTGAGATTTTTTCAAAGGATTTTACAGTGAGACTAACAACATTACATAGTTAAATCCCAGTAATTCATTTATTTTTAATTGATTGCATTTTTTAGAGGTATGGGGGACCTCATCAAAGCACCCTCTGTTTGAAGTGTTGAGTCACTTCCATCGACTTTAAAATTTTAATGTGATTCTGTGTGTGTGCGGACTCCCAAAGTAGCTATCAGTCTCAGTGGAGTAATGATAGTTAACACTAACAATTTTCTCATGAATAGCATTGTACAATCTGGGCCTTGGTAAGACAAAACTGAAAGACAAAAGAATAAAAGCCTCATTGTTTGTTCTGAGAAATGATATGATATGAGTATTCATAAAGAATTCCACCCTTCATTATTTCTAGAGGAATTCTAAATGTCGTCCTTTTGAAATCCACAGACATTCACCAAGTTGTTACACATAGCAGAGAATTTTTTTACCTAGACCATTGTCTGCATCAAGATTTCATTCACAAAAACCTGATGTCACAAGTCTTGATAATTATTTTCTTCTGTTCCCAAAGTTTTTGATTAAATTATTTTCACATTATTGCAGGCAGTATTTGAATACTGGCAAATGTTATCTTCTATACGAGTACGATTTTAATGGGTTTTCATTATGTGAATGGTATCTTGTCATACTAAATTTAGTGTGGAGTGCATTAGACTATATAAATAAATGAGATGTTGATTCATCCCATTGGGCAAGCCATCTCTTGGGAATGGTTCCGTAACCTTTAGTAAATTTCTTTTGTGTATTTTGTAACTGTCATTGCTTTCCTGTCTATTTGAGCATAGAAGCACAGCATGTGGTGTATGTCTATGTTTTTTTTTTCATTGCTTCCTGCAGCAGACATTATTTACAATCAGCCCAGGAGCTTTTTAGAGCCCGTGCATTAGGTTCTTGTGTTCCAGCCCATTAGTTTTGTTGGAGCTTACCAAGAGGGAGCATTGTATTTTTCTTTCTATGCAGTGTAACACAGCATTCTTTGAACTTGTGTTCCCTACTTCTATATGCTGTATAAGGTAATGATTTTTAAGTAGTTAATATTGGAGATTTCATTAGGTTCTCCCCAATCTAGTGACAACATATCAATATGGATAACTTGAACGAAGCATGTAAGATGCTGAGGGGACTTGATATGGTGGATTCTCCTCTTAGGGGAGAATCTAGAACAGGAACACTGTTCCTGAAGAAGGGCTCATGTCCAAAACGTCGATTCTCCTTCTCCTTGGATGCTGCCTGACCTGCTGCACTTTTCCAGCAACACATTTTCAGCACTGCTTTAAAAAAAAGTATTGAATTGAATTAAATATAATTTATTGTCATGTGTACCAACACACAGAGAAAAGCTTTGTCTTGCGAGCAATACAGGCAGATGACATAGTTAAAGAGCACCAATAAGTAAATAATAAGTAAACAGTGGCAAAACAAAAAACACAGGTTCAGGCAAATGCTCAGAGTTTGTGAGTCCATTGAGTATTCTAACAACAGTCACGTCGAAACTGTTTAGGCTTCTGTACCTTCTCACCGATGGTAGAGATTGTAGAAAAGCATTGTCAGAGTGGGATGGATCTTTGAGAATGCTAATGACTTTTCTGTGACAGCAGGCCTGATAGATGGATTCTATAGATGGGAGTTTGGTCTTTGTGAGTGTCCGGGCTAAGTTCATCACTCTTTGTAACTGTCTCTGATCTTGAATGGTACAGTTGCCATACCAGGTAGTGATACATCCAGACAGATGCTCTCGATGGCACACCGATAAAAGTTGGCAAAGGTATTTGCCATCATGCCAAATTTCCTCAGTTGCCTGAAGAAGAAGAGACATTGTTGGGCCTTCATAGCCAGTGTGTCCACATACAGAGTCCAAGAAAGCTTGTTGTAGATGAGCACTCCCAGGAGCTTGACACTGTCCACTTGTTCCGCCTCTGTGCTGTTAATGTGCTGGGGGGCATGAGTAACATCCCGCCAAAAGTCAATAGTTGACTTTCTTAGTTTTGCCGGCATTGAGAGCTAGGTTGCTCTCAGTGCACCATTTTTTGAAGTCTTCCACCTCCTGTGTGTCGTCTGTTTTGTCACCATCTGAGATTCGACCAACTATGGTGGTGTCATCAGCGAACATGTAAATGACATCAGTCTCGTATTTGGCAATGCAGTCATGGGTATATAGTGAGTACAGTAGGGGGCTGATTATGCACCCCTGGGGGGCTCCAGTGTTGAGTGTTAGTGAGGATGAAACATTGTCCCCAATCTTCACTGTGGCCTGTGGGTCAGGAAACTGAGGATCCAGTTGCAGAGAGTGAGACTTAGTCTGAGATCACTAAGTTTTAGTGATAATAGTGTTGGAGGCTGAACTGTAGTCAATGAGTACGATTCTTACGTAGCTGTTCTTGGTGTCAAGATGTTCTCGGGAGGAGTGAAGGGCAAGTGATATGGCATCTAACGTGGATCTGTTGGTCAGATAGGCAAACTGGAGTGGATCAAGAGTACTGGGGAGGCTGGAGTTGATTAATGCCATTACAAGCCTTTCAAAGCACTTAATGACCACTGAAGTTAGGGCCACTGGGCAGTAGTCATTGAGACATGCTGCCTGAGCCTTCTTTGGCACAAGGATGATATTGACCCTCTTGAAACAGGCAGGGACATTGGTTTGCTGCAGGGAGAGGTTAAAAATGTCCGAGAAGACCTCTGTCAGATGATCTGAGTGCATGGCCTGGTGCTCCGTCTGGTCCCATTGCTTTCCTTGGATTCACACAGAGGAAAACTGATCCCACCTCTGATGCAGTGACTGTTGGGATAGGCTCATCAGGACTTGTCAGAATAGGTGATACTTCTCTGCCGAAATTCTGCTCAAAGCGAGCACAGAAGGCGTTGAGATGATCTGGGAGGGATGTGTCATCATCTGCTATCTTGCACTGTCTCTTTTTAGAACCTGTGATGTCACTCAGTCCTTGCCATAGTTGCTGGGTATTGCTCACTTAAGACAGTGATTAGTTTTTTTACCCCAGAGTTGGGAGGTCATGTTGCACCTGTACAGGACGTTGGTTTGGCCACTTTTGGAATATTGTGTACAATTCTGGTCTCCCTCCTATTGGAAGGATGTTGTGAAACTTAAAAGGGTTCAGAAAAGATTTACAAGAATGTTGCCAGGGTTGGAGGATTTCAGCTCGAGGGAGAGGCTGAATAGACTGGGCTGTTTTCCCTGGAAGCACTGGAGGCTGAGGGGTGACCTTATTGAGGTTTATAAAATCATGAGGAAATGGATAGGATAAAAAGACAAAGACTTTTCCATGGGGTGGGGAGTCCAGAACTAGAGGGCATAGGTCATGATAGGGAGAGGGGAAAAATTTAAAAGGGACTAAAGGGCAACTTTTTCATACAGAGGGTGGTGCACATATGGAATGAGCTGCCAGAGAAAGTGGTGGAGGCTGGTACAATTGTAACATTTAGAAGGCATCTGGATGGTCATATGAATAGGAAAGGCTTAGAGGGATATGTGCCAATGCTGGCAAATGGAACTAGGTTAGGTTAGGATATCTGGTCGACATGGGCAAGTTGGACTGAGGGATCCATTTCTGTGATGTACATCTCTATGACTCTATGACTCAAAGACTAATGAGTCTTTGGGACTCACTTCAATGAGAGGTGTTCGAATATTTGTAAGGCAGAGCAGATAGATTCCTGGTAAGTGGTGAGGTGGGTGCATGAATGATTATCGGAGGGTTAGGAAAGATAGGAAATTGAGGTGACAGATCATCCAACAGCCTTATAGGTCTGAATGGACAACTCCTTCTCCTACCTCATGTGTTCATATTTTCAAGGGAGGGAGAGATAGTGTCGAAAATTGTCCTTAGAGGAATATGAGGTACATAATGACATGGACCAACTCTGAAAGGTACTCATGACACTTATATTTCATCTCAGGAGACAAATGTTCAACAGTCATCCAGAGTGCAGGTGAATCAGTCGCACTGACCATTACCTTCTGATGATAAGAGTTAGTCAGTTCTTGGCAATACATAGACCTTGCAAAACTTCTATAGGATCGTACTCACAGAATTTCACTGTGAATGTGACATGGTACACCATAATGGATGAAACAATTCTATAATTAACACTCTTGCTATAGCTGAGACTTTGCAAGAACGGCCTGCAATGACTTACTGAAGATATCCATTAAATATGAGAACATGCTCAATGTCATTACTACAAGACTAAACAGTCATAAAAGCTGCAGTGAGGACATTTAGGGGTTGTGTAACAATCATGAATCCCATACTGATTTGAAGCTGTATCTCTACTTTGGCCAAAATACATCTAGTCTTTGGTAGTCACCCTAGGGTGTTAATGGATCGGTGCTGGGTCCTCTACTTTTTGTCATTTATATAAATGATTTGGATGCGAGCATAAGAGGTACAGTTAGTAAGTTTGCAGATGACACCAAAATTGGAGGTGTAGTGGATAGCGAAGAGGGTTACCTCAGATTACAACAGGATCTGGACCAAATGGGACAATGGGCTGAAACGTGGCAGATGGAGTTTAATTCAAATAAATGTGAGGTGCTGCATTTTGGGAAAGCAAATCTTAGCAGGACTTATACA
>NC_057716.1:92916795-92957767 GCF_004010195.1 Chiloscyllium plagiosum
GTGGTACGTGTATGGAATGAGCTGCCAGAGGAAGTGGTGGAGGCTGATACAATTGCGACATTTAAGAAGCATTTGGATGGGTATATGAATAGGAAGGGTTTGGAGGGATATGGGCTGGGTGCTGGCAGGTGGGAATAGATTGTGTTGGGATATCTGGTCGGCATGGACGGATTGGACCAAAGGGTCTATTTCCATGCTGTGCATCTCTATGAGTCTATGACTCTATAACCCTGCTCTCGGGCCAATTCAGTCATTTTATTTTCATTTTTGTGATCCCACCTGATAGTAAGGCACTGTCAACACTTAATGCTTGAGATTGTTGGGACAGATCAGCTTCTTCACCTTTCTTTCATTGTCATGAATCAACTGATAGAAGACTTTGTGCTCTTCACTGACCCTCTTCCACAACCCAAAATAAAACAAAGGCTCACAGTTCCTTGAAAGTTGCATCACAGGTAGACAGGGGTGGTTAAGAAGACATTTAGCATGCTTGCCTTCATTGCCCATACCACTGAGTATGGGAGTTGGAATGTCATGCTGCGGTTGTACAAGACGTTGGTGAGACCACTTGTGGAGTATTGGGTACAGTTCTGGTTGCCGTGCTATAAGAAGGATTTATTAAAATGGAGAGGATGCGGAAAAGATTTACAAGCATGTTACTAGGACTGGAGGGTTAGAGTTATAAGGAGAGGCTGGATAGGCTGGGACTTTTTTCACTGGAGCGTTGGAGGTTGAGGAGTGATTTCATATACCTTTATAAAATTATGAGGGGCATAGATAAGGTGAATAGCAAAGATCTTTTCCCAAGGGTAAGGGAGATTAAAACTTGAGGGCATAATCTTATGGTGAGAGAAGAAAGATTCAAAAGGGACCTGAGGGGCATTTTTCAGACATCGGATGGTTTGTAAGTGGAATGTACTACCCAAGGAAGTGGTCGATGCAGTTACAGTTACAATATTTAGAAGGCTTCTGGGCAGGTACATGATTAGGGAAGGTTTAGAGGGATATGGGCCAAGTGTAGGCATGTGGGACTAGTTTAGTTTAGGAAACGATCAGCATGGACAAGTTGGACCGAAGGATCTGTTTACATAACATATGACTCGACAATATTATGACCCTATGAAGAACTGTGATGCTGGAAAGCTGAAATAAAAACAGAAATTTCTGGAGATACTCAGTATGTCTGGCAGCAGCTGTGGAGAGAAAGCAAAGTTGATGTTTCAGGTTCAGTGTCCCTTCTTCCATAATCACAACTATTTTATATGCCTGTTTGTTGAAACTTTATTGCTGGAACAGCACAGCAGGTCAGGCAGCATCCAGGGAACAGGAGATTCGACGTTTCGGGCACAGGCCCTTCTTCAGGAGTCTGTGCCCGAAACGTCGAATCTCCTGTTCCCTGGATGCTGCCTGACCTGCTGTGCTGTTCCAGCAATAAAGTTTCAACTTTGATCTCCAGCATCTGCAGACCTCACTTTCTCCTCCTATATGCCTGTTTGGACTTCCTCATCAGAAAGTGTTGGGTTCCTAGAAGTGGAGAAGCATTCTGATGTCTGCATCAACCAATTTTCATCCTCTTTTCAGATGGATGGGGAAGGTGAAGCCAACCTCCTGTACATAAACTCCATGTACTCTTCTCGTTGCCATAGACAGGCTGCAAGATCATCAAAGACTCTTCCTACTCTGGCAATACACTCTTCCAATGTCTTCCGTCAGGCAGAAGATACAGAAGCTTGAACACCAGTACCAACAGGTTCAAGAACAGCTTCTTCCCTGCTGTGATTAGATTGCTGGATGGATCTCTCTAATTTCAAATCTAACGCTCATCTTACTCTGTGCACAAGCCTTAACCAAGCATGCCTCGCTGTGTCTAAGCACCCGATGATCTGTATGTCCTTGTTTGCTTTGGTCTTCTTGTACTGCATGCAAATGAAAACTTTTCACTGTACTTAGGTACATGTGACAACAATATATCAAATCAAATCAAATTGCAAGCATATACATCTGCACTCCCACTGAAGCTGGTTTGGATTTCTATCATAAGTGCATCAGTGATAGTCTGCAGAATCCCAGGCCGGATGCCAGAGGAACTACGGATTGAGATGTGGTCATTTTGAGCAAGAAGTGTCTTTTCAGTAGGTCTGTCCTTCATATGCTTACGGGCATTCTTGGTTGGAGGTAAACATCCTTGCCCCTGAAATTGGCAATGTGCATGGGCTCTTATTTTTCTGCCATAGTGAGAAGGACAGCTTTTAGAGTTACATCAAATGGCATCTCCACTGTATGCGACACATCATGTTGTTACATGGGTTAATGTTAAGTATTTGGAAGTGGCTGAATTAAACCTTTAAGAACAGTAATGGTGTGGGTAGGTAAGAGCTACTTAAATGCTACTAAAATAATTTAATGTTGTTTACAGCCTGATAGGTCTTGGGTCCATAGAGCAAGTTTGAGCACTCCTGACTATCTTCCTCTGACTTCTGACTTTGCTGCCGACCCTGGTCATCAAACACACCTTCCTGGAATGTCCAGAGATCTCTTCACATATTTGATCCTAAAGTAGCTGGAATTCTCAACTTGCTCACTCCCACTTGAGTCACAAGCTGTTGGAAGTCTCAGGCTATGTTAAAAATGATGTGGAGGTGCTGGTGTTGGACTGCGGTGGACAAGGTCAGAAGTCACACGACACCAGGTTTGAGTCCAACAGTATTGTTCAAAATGGCAAGTTTTTTGAGCACTGCTCCTTCATCAGGTCGAGTGAAGAGAAGCACAGAGGCACAGAATTTATAGGCAGAGAGATCAAAAGATCATCCAAAGCTGTGAGTGGAGTGTCTCCGCAGGTGATCAGAAGTGTCAGATGATGTGAATAAAGTGTCAACAGCTGAATAGCTAGTGAAGGGATTTCCTTAATCTGATTAATTGAAGCAGAAAGATAATTACAAAAAAGTTAAAAGTAAGATGGTACTGGAAACAAACCAAATGGCTGAAATAACATGACAGATATAAGAGTCGCATGCCGAGGGTCGAACCAAAGTGACAAGCAATCTAAAACCGTACAAGCTAATTAAGGTAGAGAGATCATAACAAGTTATCAAGGTAATGGTGTCAAAGCAGGACAGTGAGTAGGATTTTACAGATAAAGGGCAGTATGGTGGGATTACACATCGTTCCCCATGAATCCAAGATCACAGTTGAAGCTGTCTGCATTGGTACGGAACTTAGCTATCAGTTTCTGCTCGGTGATCCTGTGTTGTTGTGTATCTTGAAGGCCTCCTCGGAATACACTTACCCGAAGATCTGAAGCCAAATGTCCATGACCGCTGAAGTACTCCCCCACTGGGAGGGAACATTCCTGTCTGGAGATTGTTGTAGATTTCCATTCATCGGTTGCCATTGTGTTTGTATGGTCTCACCAAAATACCATGCCTCCGGGCATTGTTGCCTGCAGTATGAAGTAGACAATATTGGCTGAGTCACATGAGTATCTACTATGTATGTGATGGGTGGTGTTCCCACATGTGATGGCAGTGAAGGTCATCCCTTCACTTGCTATTCAGCTGTTGACACTTTAGTCACACCATCTGACACTTCTGATCACCTGCAGAGACTTATTATTCAGCCTGTCAACACTCCACTCACACCATTTGTATGATCTTTTGATCTCTCTGTCTATAAATCCTGTGCCTGTGTCCATCTCTTCACTCCACCTGATGAAGGAGCAGCGCTCTAAAAGCTTGTGATTTTGATTCAACCTGTTGGACTAAAACCTGGTGATCATGTGACTTCTGACTATGTAAAAGGTGATTGAGTATTAATTGGGAAAACTTGTTCTAGTTGTGATAGAGGTTATTGGACCCCTGTGAGTAATGACTCAGGTAAGGGACGAAAGAAAGAGGCTCTGAGATGAACTGGTGGCTAATGGTTGACACCTCTGCTCCAATGTCAGTTAGGATGCTATAATCAAATACTTTAATTCAGGTAATCTTGGGATAGAAATTCAGCTGGAGTGGAGGCACATCTGTTTCCCTTTAGAGTCCTCGCCTGATATTCAGTTCAATTGTCTTCAATCAAAGTCAGGAACAAACACAGTCCATAACTAGTGGTGAATATACCACTGCTGTGCACAATTGCGAAAGACAAATTTGTGAGCCATGAATTTTGTGAAAAAATACATAGTTGCATTTCCATTTGCCTCAAATAAGGGAAGAATATAGCTCTGAATGAATTTTGCAATTTTGTGTAATCAATCAGTTTATATTTAACAAACAGCACACATTAGAATATAATCTTATAGATGAAGGATGAATTTTGTAATGCTTAATTGTGTAAGGCAGCCACTATGACAGTAATAAACTCATATTCCTGAAAGTGTATCATATTTTGGAAAGTATACATCAGGGATTCAGTATAGAAGACATAGATTACATATAATTCTTCATTTCTTAAAAATTAATATGAAATAGTGAGAATGCATTTGCAAAATTTACCCTTAAGTGAAGGATGAAGCAAAAGCATCCTCAATTGTATGGCTGAATACAAAACATTCTTCATGCAAATTCTATTTATATTTAGGGTAGGGTCGAATATCTTTCTAAAATAGCCCTTGCTGCTCAGTTAGTAAAGCCTGAAAGAAATGACAGATATAACACACAATGCTACTTACATCAGCTGATATGGAGGACATCTCTTTGGAGATCAGAGGAACAAGTCAAGGATATTAATCTTCCTGTAGGATGTGCCATAAATGTTCTGGATTTCACCAGTTCTGCTGTAACATTTAATTATTTGGTTTGATCATGGATAGCTAGGTTTTAGGAAAAAACAAACAATATCTACAGGGATAAAAAGAATTGCATTCACAGTGGTTTGCCCTGCTTCCTCACAGCACCAGGGACCCGGGTTCGATTCCAGCCTCGGGTGACTGTTTGGAGTTTGCACATTCTCCATGTGCCTGTGTGAGTTTCCTCCGGGTGCTTTGATTTCCTCCCACAATCCAAAGATGTGCAGGTTAGGTGAATTGGCCATGGGAAATTGTCCATAGTGTTCGGGGATGTGTAGGTTAGCTGCATTAGTCAGGGGTAAATATAGGATAATCGGGTAGATGAATAGGTCTGTGTGGGTTACTCTTTGAAGGGTCGGTGTGGCCTTGTTAGACTGAAGGCACTGCAGGCATTCTATTCTATGATTCATAGTGGATGGGCATTCCCAATTTTGACAGTGACTTCGGAATGTATGTTTCAGAATTTCAGGGATTCTGTAATTCTACGAAATTATAATAAACCTTAAAGTTGGAGCACCTTTTAACACCCTTTATTTATCAAATGTTTACATAATAACAGCCCAAAATGCATGATGATTAAAACTATTTGCCTGCATCCTAATAAGGCAAAGTAATAGCTAAAAGCTTTTAACCCTTTATAAAATCTTGGCCTTAAACATTGGTCTTATGATATGCTTCTCACATTTTTTACAGGCCTGGGACAGAATAAGAGAGGGAGAAAAAAATCCTTTGATGGGCATTTGGAGGTATTTATTTTGTATCCTGATGGATTACCTAACTCGTCCATTTTCTTTCTTAAATTAGGGCTCAGTTTCTTCACTCTCACTGGAATAATTTGTATTGATTTTGTTCAGAGTATTACAGTTGAACCTTTAAACCCA
Source organism: Chiloscyllium plagiosum (assembly GCF_004010195.1). Lineage (NCBI taxonomy): Eukaryota > Metazoa > Chordata > Chondrichthyes > Orectolobiformes > Hemiscylliidae > Chiloscyllium > Chiloscyllium plagiosum. The sequence goes on from NC_057716.1 coordinate 92,922,454, forward strand.
TTGAGGTTGCTTCAAACGTATGATTGCTACCACCCAGAAAAATAAATAATAAGGAATGCTCCAACTGCAAATCACATAACATGCTTATTTAGAAATCTGTTGCTGTACCTTCATCATTGTTGAGTCAGAATTTCAATATCCCTTGCAAATGGCACTGAGCTGTTCCTTTGCCATAAGGGCTATAGCGTTTCAAGAGGATCATTAAAGATAAGTTAAGATCAGAACGTACCAGAATAATCAAATCCTGTTTTAAGTGAATGAATAAAATAAACATTAAGAAGCATGTATTTTTCTACTGCAGTACATACCACAGGTACAGCAATAGATACCATCTTTAGTCCATGGTCACTAAATTGGAAAAATAAGCTAAAGGCTGTGAAAGTTGCATTAATTTCCATCAAATTTGAAAATGTCACACACTTTTGAGTCGAGAATTGAACAGTCCAACCTGAGGTCCTGATGGAGACAAGCCTTTCATCCATGGATTCTGATAGATGTAACTAATTATCTTTAACTAGTCCATCTGATGTCTACTTACTGTAATCTTACAAAAGGCTGCCTGTTGATATGTAAGTGCCTCTTCTTGTTAAGACCCACTGGTGGTCCATCCTCAATGACTACTAAATAAACAAATCAAAATGGAGTGTCAAGCCATTTAAAAGATAGAATATTAAGTGTCAGTGTAATGCTGTGGAACAAAGCATCTCAAAATAAAATTCCCAGTCATGCAAAAAGAATGCTACATCTGTCATACTACAGGTGCCCTCTAGAGAATATGCAGAAGTAGAACACCACTTCAAAGCAATCGAAAACCCAATTGTTTACTCATACAAAGAGGCTACAAGTGATATAATATTCTCTTTTAGAAAACATACTCACCCGAGACAATATATCTCCATTAGAAAGTATACCTGAGGCATTTTTATTGGATATGAGTAGTCCAAACAATTCAGAACAGAACAGAACATGTTTATGTCAATTGACATGTCTGTCACTGTCCTATCAGATCAGATGGCATGGTAGAAGAAACAAGTGTTAAAACATAGATGCATGAAAGTGACATGGGTGAAATAACTCTCAAAAGCATAGGCATACTACAAGTATCACTGACACAGATAATGGAAGAAACTTTAAAATGTTTATATAATTCACAAACAGTACTCCTCACTTCTGAACCTGGGTGTACAAACATATAGATCTCAACACATTTAAAACAGTGAGAGCAGTTCAATTAATTCCCCAAGGATAACTAGTCCAATTGTTGTCAACCAACTGATCAAAGGGCAACTTGTAAAGATTTTATTGGATTCCTAATACACATAGCAGAATTAAGAACAAAGAAAGAATCTGTGAGTGTACCCACATTGGCCTAAGCAAATTGTTGTCGAGAGTGTGCTGCTGGAAAATCAGGCAGCATCTGAGGAGCAGGAGAATCGATGTTTCGGGCATAAGCCTTTCATCAGGAATGAGGCTTGTGGCCTGGTTGGGGGTGTTGAGGCTTGGAACTCAGATAACATGGGGGGAGGGGAACTGAGGAAACTGGTGAAATCCACATTAATCCTATGTATATATATTGCATCATTCTCTGCCACTTCCACCACCTACAAACAGACCCCCACCACTGGGGATATACCTGCCTCCCATCCCATCGGTGTTCCATAGAGACCATTCCCTCTGCAACTCCCTCATCAGATCCAGAACCCCCCTAGCAGCCCACACCCCACTCCCAGCATCTTCTCCTTCCTTGTGCCCACACGTACACCCTCACCTCCATCCAAGGCTCCAAAGGAACCTTTCACATTTGACAGAAATTTATCTACACCTCTACCAACGTCATCTATTGTATCCGTTGCACCCAATATGATCTCCTCTATATCGGGAGACTGAAAGCCAACTTGCGGATTATTTCAGAGAACATCTCTGGGACACCTGAACAACCAATCCCACGGTCCTGTGGCTGAACACGTCAACTCCCTCTCCTGCTCTACCAAGGACACGCAGGTCCTGTGCCTCCTCCATCATCAAACCTAACCACCTGATGCCTGGAGGAAGAGTGCCTGCAAATGTTTAATGTTATTATCATCACCAAAGAATATTTCAATCCATTGTCTCAGAATTGTCAGTTCCAGTGACAAAGATGGTGCTGTGTAGCAATCCTCCAGTAAGATATTTAGCGATGTGAAACAGTTCAGTCCATCTGAAAGATGTTCACAGAAGGTGAAAGAAGACATTCTACCCATTCAATAAGCTGAAGTAAAAAAACTTATTTACTTCAACTCAGCTGAGTTTACTGGTCAAGAGTGGAGAGTTGCTTGAAAAAAATACAGTGGTGCTGACTCTGATACTATGAAAGCCAGAACAACATCTATAGTTGCAGACATGGTCAAATAAGAAATTGTTTAGTCTAAACATCCAGGATACTGCAAGGAAGAAAGTAATTATTTCAAAATAGCAGCTATCTTCCATTTTGGATATCCATGTGATGAAAGCCCCTTGAACAATGAATGTTATACAATAACCACCTGAGACAGCAGGGAAGAGTGTCTCTCCTAAGAAAATTCAGCAGATTAAGCATCCTACAGATAAAGTAAAAGTCCAAGTACCAGCTTTAGCAGGATAAGACATCATCTGACAAGGACATCCAAGATATTAAAGATTCTCTAGCAGAGATATAATTTATAGACCAATGAAGGTCAAGATCAGAATCAAACAGTGGTATTTCCAGGAACCTGTTTTCACTTGTCATCTTAGCTGGGGGTTTGGAAGGTGCTGTTGAAGTCCTCAAACCAGCTATCTTGTGGTTTTCTTGCTTCAAATTAACATGTTCTGGAAGAATTGTGCAATTTCCAGGCCTGAAACCAGAGATTTGGGACAGTGGTAAATGTAAAAACATCACATAGGCAGAAATGGATTAATGTAAAATATGGGAAAAGCAGCTGGAGAAGATGTTTTAGAAATACTAGTTTGAAATAAGTTAAAGCTGAAGTTGCATTAGGTACCACCCTATTTGATGATGTTGTGAAATCTTTGTTTGGTTCATTCAGGAGTGGTGGACATTGCTGTCAGGGCCAGCATTTATTGGCCATCCCTAACTGCCCTTGAGAACGTAGTAGTGTGTTGGCTTCTTGAACTGCTACAGACAGTTTACTGGAGATACAGTCACAATGCTGTTAGTAAGGGATTTTGAGAACTTTGATCCAACATCAGAGAAGGAGCATTGGTACATTGCCAAGTCAGAATGACTTGTGAAGTGGTGAGAAATTTATAGTAGTGGTGTTCTGATATACCTTCTAAATGGTGGATTTTGAGCGTTTCTAAAGTACTATCTAAGGAACCTTGGTGAACGTAGAATCATAGAGTTATACAGAATGGAAGCAGATCCTTTGGTCCAACCAGTCCATGCCGTTCATGTTCCAAAACTAAACTAGTCCCTCCTGACTGCAATTGGCCCACATCCCTCCAAATCCTTCCTGTTTGTGAACTTATCCAAATGTCTTTTAAACATTGTAACTGTACCTACATCCTCTAGCAGTTCATTTCACAGTTAATCTTGTAGATAGTACAGACTTGCTGTTTTGCATCAGTGATGATGGAGTGAATGTTTATGTATAAAGCGCCAATCAACTGTGTTGCTTTGTTTTGGATGGTGACAAACTTGTTGAGTATTTTTGGAGCTACATTCATCCAGATGAATGAGGATTATTCCATCACAATCCTCACTTGTGTCTTGCAAATAGTGGACAGGCTTTTGGGAGTCAGGAAGTGAGTTATTCATGCAAGATTCTTAGCTTCTGACCTGCTCTTGTAGCCACAGTATTTATATGTAAGGTTCTATTTAATTACCGCTCAATAGTAACCTCCACATTGTTGGCACTGGGGAATTCAGTGATGACAATGTCATTGAATGTCAAGTCGTTTCCTGGGACTTGTGTGGTGCAAAGTTTATTGTTGCTTGTTAACTTGGATGTTGTCCAGGCCTTGCTGCATTTATCCATAGACTGCATCAGTACCTAAGGAGTCATAAATGGTGCAATCATCAACACCAATGAACATCACCACTTCTGACCTAATGATGAAGGGAAGGTCATTGAAGCAGCTAAAAATGGTTGGGGCCCCAAACCTTCTTGTGATCATTTAATCCTTTGACTTTTGATCCAGTGGTTAAATAGCAATTTTTCTTTGGGTGGAGAATCAAGCAATCTAGCACAATGTCCCAGTGGACACAATCATGTGATCTCTGGCTCTTGATAGTCTTTCTTTTTTTATATGTAAAACTATTTCCAAATCACTCAAATAATCTATTTTAAGAAATAATTACTAAGCTCTGCTCACTAGGAGAAATGTGACAATCATAAGAATGAAGGAAATGTAGGGGGACTAAATTAACGTGGAGTTGGAGGAGGAAATAATATACTCCACCCCCACAGTGCCCACCTACTCTTGATTGCCTTAAGTAATTATGTCTAATTAGTCAATTGCATCTTTTACTATCATGCAATGAACTTTTTTTGAAAAGTAAGCCCAAGTACCTCTTCTTGTTAAGATTCACAGGTTGTCTATCTTCTACAAGCAAAATGTAAACAGGCTCTTCTGAAGGAAGATTTCCATTAGAGACCAGTGGACACAGTGGAGTACATCATTACAATAGATAACATTATTGTGAATCAATTTTGATAAATTTCCATTTCAGTTCTTTATATTTATATTGACTGTTTGATTTCTGTTTTCAACTACAATGCCCAACCTGTAGAAATTCTCTTCAGAAAATTGTAGAAGATTGTGGGCAACACAATACCTCAACATCGAGTTGGTCATGGTTGGCAACCCAGAGCCCAATATGACAACCGACTATGTATAATTCTGTGACATACTTTGATAGCTATAAACTTTGTGTCTTACGGTCCTGCTTTACAACTACTTGATAGAGGAGCAGCGCTCCGAAAGCTAGTGCTTCCAAATAAATCCGTTGGACTATAACCTGGTGTTGTGTGATTTTTAACTTAATGAAATCAAATCAGGTACACATAAAGGGAAAGGGCCCAGGAAAGTGGATGTGAGGAATGGTCGATCAGCCATGCCTCTACTGAATGGTAGAGCAGGCTTGGGGGGGGGGGGCAAATAGTCTCATAGTCTAGGTATTTTTAATCACACTTGGCTAACTCCTGCCTCTCATTGACATCGAGGAAAAGAGATTGAAAGCAAAGAACAAAATAAATGCTAAAGCGCAATCCTTTCAAACTGGCCAGATTCTTACTGAGCAAAGTGCTCAATCCCGTTAGTTTTTAGTTCATTGACAGTCAATTTTCAGAAGTAGTCTCTCCTCTTCCTTGAGGTGAAACCACATCACTCTATCTGCTGTTCATCTTTCTACATCCTGATTGTGTTGAAATTCAAATGCATTTCTCCTAAGACTGTACAAACGGGAAATTACTTTTTAACAATAAACATGGGATTAATTGGAAAGTTTGTACAGTTGACACAGGGACGATGGGTTGAATTCCTTTCTGCTGCTTGATTCTAATATCAATGAGTTCACCAAACACAAGTCTAACCTCACTGAATCAATTTCCCTTGCTTGAATTCTATTGATAGGTAATTAAACAGTCTACAGAGAACCTTACATATCTCCCTCCTTTAGACAACAACTACTGGTTTTGAAGTTAAATACCAATACTAACACTAAAGAATAGTGGGGAGGAATTAAATACAACCACCATCACTTGAGAAGTAGTATTAGACCAACTAATGGGACTAAAGACAAAGAAGTCCCCTCACCCTGATGGATTGCATTTTAGGCTCCTAAAAAAGGAAGCTACAGAGATATTAAAAGGTTTGTATGTGGTTCTCTAAAAATCTTTGGATTCTGGAGTAATACCAGAGGACTGGAAAAATGCTAATGTGCACTTCTACACAAAAAGAGAGGGAAGCAAAGAGTTGGTAAATATCGGCTGATTAGCTGAACCCCTTTGTTGGAAAAAAAGTTAGGATTAATTCTTAAGGAAGTAAGTAGCACATTTAGAAAACCGCAATCTAATCAAGCAGAGTCAATATAGTTTCATGAAAGGGAAATGGGTGGCACGGTGACTCAGTGGTTAGCTCTGCTGCCTCACAGCGCCAGGCACACGGGTTTGATTCCAGTCTCGGGCGACTGTCAGTGTGGCATTTGCACATTCTCCCCATGCCTGTGTGGTTTCCTCCAGGTGTTTCGGTTTCCTCCCACAGTCCAAATATGTACAAGTTGGATGAATTGGCCATGCTAAATTGACCATAGTGTTCGAGTAAGTGTAGGTTAGGGGCATTAGTCAGAGGTAAATATAGGGTAGGGCAATTGTACTGAGTGGGTCACTCTTCAGAGAGTCAGTGTGGACTTGTTGGGCCGAAGGGCCTCTTTCCACACTGTAGGAGTTCTAAATGGTGTCTGAATACTTTATTGGAGTTTTTTGAGGAAGTCTCATCTGGAGTAGATAGAGGGGAATCAGTAGATGTGTTGTATTTGGTCTTGTAGGTAGTTCACAAAGTACCTCAAGAAGTTTAAATCATAAAAGAAGTGTTAGAGTTGGTATTTTGGCATGATTAGAGAATTGGAGGTGGGCAAGAAACAGTTAGTGAGGATAATTAGTTATTCTTCACTTTGCCAACAGTAGTCAGTGGGGTTCCACAGGGATCAGTGCTTGGACCATAACTTTTTACAATGCATATTAAAGACTTAGTCGAAGGAAACAAAATTTGCATATGACACAAAAATATGGAAAGGTGCATAGCAAGAGGGACACAAACAGTTTGCAGAGAGATATTGATAGATTAGGTAGGTAGGCAATAAATTAGCAAATGGAGTACAATGTGGGAAAATGTGAAGTCATTTACTTTGGAAGGGAGAATAAAAGAATAGTGTCTCATTTAAAAACAGAAAAACTGCAGAAAACAGGAACACAAAGGGACTTGGGGGTACTTGTGCATGAAACAGAAAGCTAGCACATAGGTTTAGCAAGTTATCAGGAAGGCTAATGGAATGTTGATCCTTAATTCAAGCAAGTTGTAGTATAAGAATGGGAAAGTCTTACTGCAAACGTGCAAGGTGCTGGTGAGATGACATCTGGAGTACTGTGAGCAGTTTTTTTTATCCCTTATTTAAGGAAAGCTATCATTTTACTGAAGGCAGCTGAGAGACTTTCACTAAGATGAACCCTCGTATGGAGGGTTTGTCTTATGAACAAAGGCTAAACAGGTTGGAACCCTACACACTGAAGTTTAGAAGAATGAGAATTGATCTCATTGAAACATGCAGGATTCTTAATGAGTAAGTGCTGAGAGGAGGTTTCCCCTCAGGTGAGAGTCTAGAACCAGAGGGCACAGCCTCAGAATGAAAGGGGCACCAATTTAAGACTGAGATCAGAAGGAACTTCTTCTGTCAGAGGATTGTGGGTCTTTGGAAATCCTTGCCACAGAGAGGTGGGGGGTGTGGGGTGGGGTGGGGTCAGGGTTGGGGGAGGCGGTCGCAGAGTCATTGTGTATATTGCAAGACCAAGACACAGATTTTCCTGAATTACCACCGCCCAAAGGGCAATAGATCTCATGCATTTGACACCATTCTACTCCACTCTGTAACCATCTAGCCAACTGAACTAATCTATTAAGTTCGCAAGACCTTTATCAAACAAAATTGTTCGCACTGAGGCAAATCAGTAGACATCGGACACCAAAACAGAAATTGCTGGAAAATCTCAGCAGGTCTGTGAAAAGAAATCAGTGTTAATGTTTCAGATCCAGTGACGCTTCTTTTGTTCTGCAGTTTTGGACCTGGAACAGTAACTCCGATTTCTCTCCATAGGTGTTGCCAGATCTGCTGAGATTTTCCACCAATTTCTGTTTTGTTTCTGATTTCCAGCATTTGCAAATAGAGAGTCAAAGAGTCATACAGCATGGAAATAGACCCTTTGGTTCAACCAGTCTATGCTAAATCTAATCCCAAAACTAGTGCCACCTGCCTACTCCTGGCCCAAATCCCTCCAAATCTTTCCTATTCATGTACTTATCCAAATGCCCTTTAAATGTTGTAATTGTGCTCACATCCACAACTTCCTCAGGATGTTCGTTCCATACGTGAACCACCCTCTGTGTAAAAGGTTTGCTCTTCATGTCGTTTTTAAATCTCTCTCCTCTCATTTTAAAAATTTGCACCTCAGTCTTGAAATCCCCCATCCTTAGTAAAAGACAACTACCACTAACTCTACCTATACCTCTCATTATTTTATAGATTTCTTTAAGGTTGCCCCTCAACCTCCTATGCTTCAGTGAAAGAAGTCCCAGCTTATCCAGCTTTTCTTTATAACTCAAACCTTGCATACCCAGCAACATCCTGGTAAATCTCTTCTGAGTTTTCTCCAGCTTAATAACATCCTTCCTATAACTGGGTGACAAAAACTGGATACAGTGTTCCAGAAGAGGCTCACCAATATCCTATACAACCTCAACATGACTTATCAACTCCTATACTCAAAGGACTGCACAATGAAGGCAAAAGTGCTAAACACCATTTTAACCACACTGCCTATATATTACAGAAACTTCAAAGAATTATGCATCTGAACCCCTAGATCCCTGTATTCTACAACACTTCAAAAGACTTTACCATTAATTGTATAAGTCCTACCCTTGTTTGTTATGTCAACATTTTTAAGTCGAGAGCCTAACAAAAACTTGCAAAGGCACATTAAAGATGTAGTGAAAGAGGCAAAGACATGAAGTTTGTTCTATTTATTCAATATATGAGCTTCACTGGTTGGGCCAGCATTCATTGCCTTCCCTAGTTGCTCTTGTGAAGGTGGTGGTGAGCTGCCCTCTTGAACCGCTGCAGTCCACATGCTGCAGAAACACCCACATGTTGCTAAGGAGGGTGTTCAGGATTTCGATCCAGCAAAACTAAAGGAGCAGTGATGTCTTTCCAAGTCAGTGATAGTGAGTGGCTTGGAGACGAACCTGTAAATGGTAATTTTTAAAAATGCTTTATGTTCTGCCGTTGTCCTTATAAATGGTAGTGGTCATGAGTTAGAAATTGCTCTCTAAGGAGTCTTGGTGAATTATTGCAGTGCATCTTGTAGATGTTACAGACTATTGCCACAGAGCATCAGTGATGAAGAGAATGAATATTCGTGGATGTCGTGCCAATCAAGTAGGCTGCCTTATCCTCGAGGTCATGCCTGGGCAGTTTTCCACATTGTTGGATAGATGTCAGTGTTGTAACTGTACTGGAAGAGCTTAGCTAGGGGAGTAGCTATTTCTAGAACACTTGTTTTCAGTAATATTGCTGAAATGTTGTCAGCTCACACAGTCTTTGACTTGGAGTGAATCAAATTGGCAGAAGACTGGTATCTGCAATTCTGGGGACCATTAGAGAAGGCTGAGATTGATAATCCATTTGGCACTTCTGGCTGAAGACTGCTTCAAATACTTCAAGTTTATCTTTTGCACTATTGCATTGGGCTGTTCCATCGTTGAGGATGTGGATATTTGTGGAGCCTTCTCCTCCAATGAGTTGTTTAATTGTCCACCATAATTTTCCACTGCATGTGACAGCGGTGCAGAGCTCAGATTTGATCCATTGGTTGTCGGCTTGCTTAAATCTGTCTATCACTTACTGCTTATGCTATTTGGCATGCAAGCAGTCCTGCCTACAGCCAGTCCCGGAATGCCTTCCTGACCCTCTATTGAACCAGGGTTGATGCCCTGGCTGGATGGTCATGGTTGAGTGAGGGATATACCAGGCTATGAGGTTGCAGATTGTGCTGGAGTATAATTGTGCTGGTGTAGATGGCTCACAGCGCCTCATGGCTATCCAGTTTTGAGTTGCTAGATCTATTTGAAGTCTGTCCCATTTAATATGCTGGACAAACAACACAATGGAGGGTCAACTCAGTGTGTAGGTAGGACTTCCTGTCTATGAGGACTGTATCGTGGTTACTTGTACTGATTCTGTCATGGACAAATGCATCTGTAGACTGCAAATTGGTAAGGATGAAGTCAAAGATTTTATTCACTGTTTTTAATTCCCTCACCAACTGCTGCAGACCCAGTCTAGTAGCTATGTCCTATAGGACATGACCATCTTGATCAGTAGTGCTGCTACCAAGCCATTATTGGTGGCGGATGTTGAAATCCCTGACCCAGAGTACATTTTGCGCACTTGCCTCCTTCAGTGCTTCAACATAGAGGAATACCGATTCATTAGCTGAGGGAGGACGGTACAAGGTAATCAGCAGGGGGTTTCCTTGTCCATGTTTAACCTGAAGCCACAAGACTTCATGGGTTCTGAAGTCAATGTTGAGGATTCTCAGGGCAGCTCCCTTCTCACAGACTCAGCAAGCATGCCACACCTCTGCTGAGTCTGTCCCGTTGGTGAGACAGGACAGGAATGGTAATGGTGGTGCCTGGGACATTGTCTTTCAGGTATAATTCCATGCCTATAGTTAGTCTGTGAGATAGCTCTCCCAATTCTTGCACTAGCCCCCAGATTTAGTGTGGAGAGCTTTGCACAGGTGACAGGGCTGTTTCTCCTGTTGTCTTTTTGGGTGTCTAGATCAACGCCAGGTGATTTGTCCGGTTCATTTCTTTGAGACTTTGCAGCCATTGACACAATTAAATGGTTGGCTAGGCCATTTCAGAGGGCAATTGAGTGGTAACGTTGCTGTAGGTTTGGAGTCACATGTAAGCCAGACCAGGTATGGGTGGCAGATTTAGTGAACCAGATCAGTTTTTCTGGCAATCGACAATGGCTATCAGTAAATTCTCAATTCCAGATTTTTTTTTATTGAATTCAATTTCCAACATCTGCCATGGCGGGATTCAAACATACCCCCAGAACATTAGCTGAGTTTCTGAGTTAATCTAGCGATAATACCATTATGCCATCACCTCCCCTTGGAGGGTATGGAAGGTCAGTCATCTCAGTTGTGGGACATCTCAGTGGAATTCCTTGGGATGGTGTCCTCGACCCATATTCAGCTGCTTCATTGATAATCTTCCTCCATCATAAAATCAGAAAGTGGGGATATTTGCTGACGATTGCTCACTATTCAGCACCATTTGTGACTCCTCAGATACTGAAGCAGTCCATGTTCAAATGCAATAAGATCTGGACAAAATCCAGGCTTGGGCTGACAAGTGGCAAATATTCTTTGTGCCCAAACAAATGCCACACAATGACCATCTCCATAAGAAACAATCTAACCTCTGCCCCATATCATCACTGAATCCTCCACTATCAACATCCTTGGGATAACTATTGACCAGGAGCTCAATTGGATTTGCCAAATGAATGCAAGGCTACAGATCAGAGGCTAGGAATATTGCGGTAAGTAACTCACCTCCTTACTCCCCAAAGCCTGTCCAAGGCACAAGGCAGGTGTATGATGGAATACTTCCCACTTGCCTGGATGTGTGCAGCTCTAGCGGCAAACAAGAAGCTTGACATCATCCAGGACAAAGCAGCTTGCTTGATTGTGTTATGGACCAGGCCAGATCCTCAAAACATTTCAAGGAAGTAGCCCAAACCCTAACTTTGCTCGTTGTTTAAAGCAGGTATAATGCGGATATTCCAGGAGGGATGCAGCTGCTCAAACCACTTAGTTCTAAACAAAATAGAATTTATTTACAAGATTACCAAATGAAACGCAAGCAAAAAAGAACAGAATATTGAATAATTTAACCTAAAAAACCAAACAGATTATCCCATCTTAATGATGCTGTTCCAAATGCTTGCAACAATTCCCAATAAGGCCCCTAGGCACAAACAGTAAAATCAAACACAAGGTCTTCCAGGAGAGAAGTCAGAAAGAGGGAGCTCAGCATGAACCTGCTTCTCTTGGTCCAGCAGCCTGACTGGTTTCAGTAAGTAGCCAAACCAAACCAAACCAGAGTAAAGCAGAGCTGGGAGAACTGGCCAACCCTCTTTCATTGTACAAATGGTTTTTAAAAATAAAAACTTAAATGCCTTTTGCCTGAGACGGTATCTATTAGCTATAATCAAATTGACCCTACAACCCTTCAAACTTAGACTTTTCAGGGGTCTGTGTATTTTGAAACCTCTCTGAAAAAAAAAATGCCAAGGACAACACAAAATTGTTAAAGGAGTGGCAACATCACAATTGACACCACAATCACAAGCATCCATTACTTCCACCGTTGATGTTCAGTAGCAGCTGTGTGTACTATTTACAAGATGCACCAAAGATTCTCAGACAAAACCTTCAAAACCCACGATCACTTCCAACTAGAAGGACAAGAGAACACCAGCACCTGCAGGTTGCGATCCAAGCCACTCAAAATTCTGACTGGGAAATATATCGCCATTGCCTCACTTTCTCTGGGTCAAAATTCTGGAATTCCTCCTTAAGTACATTGTGGGTGAACCCACAGCAGGTGGACAGCAGAATTCAAGAAGACAGCTCATTACCACCTTCTCAAGGAATACTAGGCACAGATGATAATTGCTGGCTCAGCCAAAGATTTGCCTTGCCATGGCCAAAGGACATCTTTATCTAGTTCTTCTACTATTAGTCAGCAAAGGCCAATATTGATGCTTAGCTAGAAGCCAAACTTAAAGGTGATCCCTGATATGAAGAAATTGTCTTATGGGCAAAGGGTAAACAGGTTGGGACTCTACTCACTGAAGTTCAGGAGAATGAGAAGTGATCCCATTACACATAAAGGATTCTTAAGGAGCTTGACAGGGGAAATGGTGAGAGGACATTTCACTTCATAGGAGAGTCTAGGACCAGCTGGCATGGTCTCAGAATAAGGGGGCACCAATTTAGGACTGAAGTGAGGAGGAATATCTTCTGTCTGAGGGTTGTGAGTTTTTGCACCTCCTTGGCGAAGAGGCCTGTGAGCACATAGACCTAATGCATATTTAAGACTGCAGTGGTAAGATTCTTGATCAGTAGGGGAATCAAGGTTTATGGAGAAAAGGTACAAAAGTCGACATGAAAATGTTGGATCAGCCATGACCTTATTAATTGGTGTTGAGGGGCTGGACAACCTATTCCTATTTGCATTTCTTATGGTCTTAAATAAATCTTCATTGGTTTTGGAACAGCTGTATTATTGTCTTTTGTTATTTTGGAATTCTTTTTGATCAAATCAATGTATCTGTGTTTTGTAGCTTGTTTCAAAGCTCTTGGCTCATAGAAAATAGTTTCAGAGCCTTATGAGAACTTGCTTACCTCTTTGCTTTTGAATAAGATTCAAATTCTGCCTTTGTTGGATTCCATCCTAAAAACAATAGCATTGTTCACTTTCTCCATTGTTCACTGCACTGCAAAGAACAAATTGAGGCATATCTTATGTAAATTTGCAAATGGCTGCTGTTTCCTCCAGTCATTTAAATGACCTCCTTCTTGGGATTTAGGGCCAGGGCTATGAAAGGGAGTTCAAGCAGGAAACAATTCCATTACGCGGCCATTCCCCTTGCAAAGCAAACCCTTAGAAATCTTTGCCTGCATGTCTCTCATTGGCATGAAAACAATGAATTGCATTTAATCAGCAACTTTACACCTTGTCAAGCCACACAAGGAATTTTCCAAACAATAAATTACAGAGTATATCAATGGTTGTTTTATACGAAAAACGCAGCAGCTAATTTATACCCAGTGAGAAATCTGCAAAAAGCAAATCAATTATGAGCAGGCAATTATTTTTTGGCTGAGAGGGTGAAGGGTTATCAGCCCATCAAGTAAAGCCCATTCTGCTGTGAATCCAATTGTGGCATTTTACACATACTACCTTAATTTCAAAGATATTTTCAAGACAACGGTCCCTTATTACTATCCTGAAGAATTGACATAAACTACTGTACCTAGATAGTAAAACTTTGAGTAGATCTTTTCTGGTCTTTTTCTGACCCCAGTTAACCCCATTTAGGGTTGAAAAATCTACATAACCATCCAGAATAAAACAATTAATATTTCTGTTTAAAATTTAGTCACAATGTTCAATGTAGTCACAACTTTCAAAAAAGTAAAAGCTCTTTTTACATTTGTTACCAAAAACATAAACCTCTATGAGTTTCATTTGGATTTGCATTTTTATTAGCATGTGGCATTTATTCCTACATAATACCCTCTGTTGGAGAGGACCTCTTTAAAAGAAGTGAGATATTTTTCTATTTATTTCAACTATTAACCTAAATCAGATACACACAGTTAAAAACTGAAAGGTTATAGCTCTGTATTATTCGTAATTACAATTGTCACTATTGAACAACTTTAGGACACTATTGAACAACTTTGCTGTTGCCAAGGGAGTTAAATGAATTAGCCATCAGAAGATAATTCTATATATGACAACAATCACCACAAAATCCACAAGTAATCCTGTGTTGTGTTCTCACATTTAGTGTGGCTTATTTTGAAGTATCAATGTCCCATCCTTAGATGAAATAATTACCTTTTGTTGTGCTATCTTTAACAAAGATGCAAATCAATATCAAGGCAAGTCAATAAAAATAAGAGTGATTATCCATTTTCATTTTTTAAAAGAGCATATAATTGCTGTTCAAACGTAGGTCAAGTGATGAAAGGTATTTCTTTCAACACATTACAGAATTTCTACAGCAGATGTAGAAGAAAATTGCTGCAATTTATTTCAATAATTATGCATACTAACTGAACCCACTGGTCCCAAATGAAAATTCAGCTGCAGGTGCTGGGTTTTAGAAAAGACAATAATTTGAAGCTTTACAAGTTAATTTGGTTGTTAAAGATCCCATAATAGCAACAATTTACATTTGTGTAGAACATACATATATATTTAAATGTTCGACTCCTCATGTGCCCAGGAGAGTTAATAAATAAGATTTGACAACAGCCCACATAAAGAGATGTTAGGTTACTGAATGGTTTCGCTTCACAGATGCTGCATGATTTGCTGAGTATCTTAGAGAGTTGGCATCAACATTAAGTCCAGAGGTCTGTAATTTGTAGCATGAGATGTTGCTATTCAGGCCTGTGTTAAGCTTCATGCTGCAGTAAACCGACATACTTCCACAGTTTTGTAAACTGTCCAATACATTCCCTACATCACTTCAGTAAAAGTAGTTAAACGACACTTATTCCTTACTTCCTACTGGGATGAGAAGGAAGGGAGACTTCAGACAGGTAAATACTGGAGGATCATGGACATACATACTGGTCCCTATAATTTCTTCCTTATGCTATACAGGCCAACAAAGTATCATGAAAGTAATACCGATTTGCAGCATTGCTTATAGAAGACACAAAGTCAAAGCTTGCAATTGTCAGGACTATGATGAACCAAAAGTAGAGGGAACAACAACTTATACAAATGAAAAGAGTTTACTGTTTGGTAGTTTCATGTTTGGCACAAAGATGCAGCAGGAACTGTTAATTGTCAATCTTAGAAAGCTGATTAAGCTCAGACCAAGCTGGTACATTCTGATTGTCCAGAGACTTGACATGGGAAATGCAACAAGGATTAATGATCTGCATAATCCTTTCCAGATTGAAAATGTTACAATATATCGACACCTTGCTTTTGTCTCGAAAGAACAGGGTTCTGCGTGTTAAAGCATGTAGCTTCTAGCAAGTGTAAAGGATCACACTATAAACAAATGGGAAGTCTTCAGAATTGAGATAACGAGCATCTAGAGACAGTGTACTTCTGTTAGGGTGAAAAGAAAGGCTGGTAGGTGTAGGGAATGCTGGATGACTAGAGAAATTGAGGGTTTGGTTAAGAAAAAGAAGGAAGCATATGTCAGGTAGAGACAGGAGAGACAGGAGAGATTGAGTGAATCCTTAGAAGAGTAAGAGTAAGAGTATAGCCGTAGAAGTATACTTAAGAGGGAAATCAGGAGGGCAAAAAGGGAACATGAGATAGCTTTGGCAAATAGGGTGAAGAAGAATTCAAAGAGTTTTTACAAATACATTAAGGACAAAAGGGTAACGAGGGAGAGAATAGGGCCCCTTAAAGATCAGCAAGGCAGCCTTTGTGCGGAGCCGCAAAAAATGGGGGAGATATTAAATGAGTACTTTGCATCAGTATTTACTGTGGAAAAGGATATGGAAGATATAGACTGTAGGGAATAGATGATGACATCTTGCAAAATGTCCATTTACACAGGAGGAAGTGCTGGATGTCTTGAAATGCATAAAAGTGGATAAAGAACCCAGGACCTGATCAGGTGTACCCTAGAACTCTGTGGGAAGCTAGAGAAGTGATTTCTGGGCCTCTTTCTGAGATATTTGTATCATCGAGAGTCACAGGTGAGGTGCCGGAAGACTGGAGGTTGGCTAACGTGGTGCCACTGTTTAAGAAGGGTGGTAAGGACAAGCCTGGTAACTATAGACCAGTGAGTCTAATGTCAGTGGTGGCCAAGTTGTTGGAGGGAATCCTGAGGGACAGGATGTACATGTATTTGGAAAGGCAAGGACTGATTAGGGATAGTCAACATGGCTTTGTGCGTGGGAAATCATGTCTCACAAACTTGACTGAGTTTTTTGAGGAAGTAACAAAGAGGATTAATGAGAGCAGAGCAGGAGATGTGATCTATATGGACTTCAGTAAGGCGTTCGACAAGGTTCCCCATGGGAGACTGATTAGCAAGATTAGATCTCATGGAACACAGGGAGAATGAGCCATTTGGATACAGAACTGGCTCAAAGGTAGAAGACAGAGGGTGGTGGGGGGGTTGTTTGTTAGACTGGAGGCCTGTGACCAGTAGAATGCCACAAGGATCGGTGTTGAGTCCTCTACTTTTTGTCATTTACATAAATGATTTGGATGCGAGCAAAAGAGATACAGTTAGTATGTTTGCAGATGACACCAAAATTGGAGGTGTAGTGGACAGCTGATTAAGAGGGTTACCTCAGATTACAACAGGATCTTGACCAGATGGGCAAATGGGCTGAGAAGTGGCAGATGGAGTTCAATTCAGATAAATGCGAGGTGCTGCATTTCGGGAAAGCAAATCTTAGCAGGACTTATACTCTTAATGGTAAGGTCCTATGGAGTGTTGCTGAACAAAGAGACCTTGGAGTGCAGGTTTGTAGCTCCTTGAAAGTGGAGTTGCAGGTAGATAGGATAGTGAAGAAGGCATTTGGTATACTTTCCTTTCTTGGTCAGAGTACTGAGTACAGGAGTTAGGAGGTCATGTTGTGGCTGTACAGGACATTGGTTTGGCCACTGTTGGAATATTGTGTGCAATTCTGGTCTCCTTCCTATCTGAAAAATGTTGTGAAACTTGAAAGAGTTCAGAAAAGATTTACAAGGATGTTGCCAGGGTTGGAGGATTTGAGCTATAGGGAGAGGCTGAACAGGCTGGGGCTATTTTCCCTGGAGAGTCAGAGTCTGAGGGATGACCTTATAGAGGTTTACAAAATTATGAGGGGCACGGATAGGGTAAATAGGCAAAGTCTTTTCCCTGGGGTCGGGGAGTCCAGAACTAGAGGGCATAGATTTAGGGTGAGAGGGGAAAGATATAAAAGTGAACTACGGGGCAACTTTTTCACACAGAGGGTGGTACGTGTATGGAATGAGCTGCCAGAGGAAGTGGTGGAGACTGGTACAATTGCAACATTTAAGAGGCATTTGGATGGGTATATGAATAGGAAAGGTTTGGAGGGTTATGGGCCAGGTGGTGGCAGGTGGGACTAGATTGGGTTGGGATATCTAGTTGGCATGGATGGGTTGTACTGAAGGGTCTGTTTCCATGCTGTACATCTCTATGACTTTATGACTCTATCAGTGGTAGGGAAATTATTGGAGAAGATTCTTAGGATTTACTCACATTTGGAAATAAATGGAATTTTTAGTGATAAGCAGCATGACTTTGTATGGGAAAGGTTGTGTCTCATAAACTTAAAAATCACACAACACCACATTATAGTCCAAATGGTTTATTTGGAAACATTAGATTTCAGAGCACTGCTCCTTCATCAGGTGATTGTGGCTCATAAACTTGATTGAGTTTTTTTAAGGAATTGACAAAGCTGGTTGATAAGGACAACGCGTTAGATATTGTCTATATGAACTTTAGGAAGGCCTTTGACAAGGTCCCTTGGGCATGCTGATATAAAAGGGTAAGTCACATTGGATCCTCAGTGAGCTGGTAAGATGAATACAGAACTGGCTTTATTCTAGAAAACAGAGAGTCTGACCAGTGGTGTTCCACAGGGATTAATCCTGGCACCCCTCTGTCTGTAATATAATGATTTGCAGGAGAATGTAGGTGGCCTGTTTAGTACATTTGCAGATGACACAAACATTGGGGGAAGCTGCAGAAAGTGAGGATTGCCAGAAGATATAGCTGGGTATAGATAATCTGGAGACTTGGGTGGAGGAAGGATAGATAGAGTTTAATCTGGACAAATATGAGATGATGCATTTTGGAAGATCTAATACAAGTGGGAAGTGTTCAGAAAATGTCAGAATCTTTAGAAGCATCAACAAACTGGTGCATACATGATGCTTGCCTTCATCGGTCGGACATGGAATATAAAAATTGTCAAGTCATGTTTTAACTGGATAAGGCTTCAGTTAGGGCACATTTGGAATAATGTGTACAGTTCTGGTTGCCACATCACCAGAAGGATATGGAGGCTTTGGAAAGGATACAGAAATGGTTCATTGTGACATTGCCTGGTTTGAAGGGTATTAGCTGTGTGGAAATATTGGACAAACTCGGTTTGTTATTTCTTGAGCGATGAAAGGCGTAAGAGGTGTGGATAGATGAGAGAGTCAGAGTCTTTATCCCAAGTTGGAAATGTCAGCTACTAGCGGGCATAGGATTAAAGTAAAAGGGGGTAAGTTGAAAGGAGATATCAGAGGCTGTCAGATGAGATGCTGGAGAAAGATACAATACCAACGTTTACCAGGCATCTGGACAGATATATGAATAGGTAGGGAATAGAGGGATATGGACATGTAGAGGCAAAATGTTATTCGTTTAGAAGGTGTCATGTTGGTGCAATCTGGATAGGTCAAAGGGCCTGTCCCTGTGCTATACCATTCTTTGTTCTTGATTGCTAACCATTGCTACTGCATCTCCATGTCAATCATTTTCTCACCAACCATAACTCTCTCTCCACTTTGGATAAATTGCCACAAAAACTGAAATTGCTGGAAAAGCTCAGCGGGTCTGGCAGCATCTGTGGAGACAAATCAGAGCTAACATTTCGGGTCCAGTGACACTTCATTAGAACTGATAAGTGTCTGGAATGTGCATAAATTGCTGTTCCCTGTCTAAGTTTGGTTTCTTGCATTCTAATTCTTAACTGGACAACACAAAAAGTAATTAACAAATGTCTCCTTTTGGCAACACTGAAGCATATCTATTGTTTGGACTGTTTATTGAAATCATGCCATAGGAACTGTTCAATTGATAGTGTTTCTTCAAATGACAATAATCTGAATATTTGCTTCCAAACAGATTCATGCCATTTATTGATCTTATGCAGTGATAACAATCTGTGCAGTGCCAAGTAATAAAATAAGCTCACTAATTGATTAAGGGAAATCTTTAGATATGTTATACATAATTAAAATATTCAGTGACTTAAAGACTCCACTTCGGAAGCTCACAGTATGTTCATTACCTATTCATCTTTGCTGAGGACGTCATCAAGCTCCCAGCCCAATGGAATTAATAACTTATCCCCTGGTACCTCGAGACATATTACACACTGCCTTAACACAGCCCCACACTGGCTTGATGCCAAGATGTAAAAATCTATGGTCCATAGGGAAGCTGAATTCCAAAATAAGACAGCTGTCATCCTTCATTGTCAGCAGCAGATGGTTGGTTAGTGCCAACAGATGTAAGAGGGAGACATTTGAATATTATACAACACTAAGCCTAACCCTGTGAGCATGGGGAAAGGTCACGATTCAGGGATTTTCTTCAGCAAGAATACATTTCATAAAGGGTGCACAAACAAAAATCAGTTGAGGCAGATATTTGTTGCTGGATTATTTTCAGCATATTCTACCTCTCTGTGGACGTATGTTAGAATTTGATTTACAACTTTTAAAGCAAACGCATCATGCTGTGTTAGCATTTACTCGGAATAAAAGGACCCAGGAGGTACTGAAAACGTTTATGAAGTTCAGTGAATGGTATTGCTTGAGTGAATTTAGTTATAGTATCTTTGAACCACCATACTTTATCATATGATTTTCAGAGAATTTCTAGACACTGTTGACAATGGAGATGACTTATAACCATTTCAACTAGAAATGGCAAGTGGATAATCTTTTGTGGTCCCCAGCTTCACAGATGTGAGTCTTCAGTGATGCAATTCATTCCATGTGATAGAAAAATGGCTAAATAATGTGGAAAATTGTCCAGGTACATCCTGTCCAGGAAAAGCAGAGCACATTCAACCCAACTATTTACCATTCTATCTATGTCCTTTTCAGCATTAAGCAAGTTGATAACAGTTGGTGTTTAGTTAACTCAGCCACATTAGGGGCATTTGAACAATCCTTGGATAAGCACATGGATGATGATGGGATAGTGTAGGGTAGGATAGTGTAATATAGGGGGATGGGTTTAGATTAGTTCACAGGTCAGTGCAATATCAAGGACCGAAGGGCCTGTTCTGCATTGTATTGTTCTATATTTTTTGTTATGTTGTCAACAGTGCTGTCAAGTGATATTTAGCCAGCAATAATCTACTCAGTTTTGGGTAATTCCAGAGGCACTTGGCTGTTGGATCGACACGCAAGGCATGAACAATTAGCAGGCAAGCAGGGCTCAAAGGTAGCTCTGTTTTTGGGTTTCTGAATGTTTAGGTTACATAAATGTTCTGCTTCAGAGGACGTAGATGAGGAATTTGATGGGGAATGTACAGTAGTCGGCTGAGGGGTTAGTAGAAGGAATTGATTAGATTACTTACAGTGTGGAAACAGGCCCTTCAGCCCAACAAGTTCACACCGATCCGCCGAAGCGCAACCCACCCAGACCCATTCCCCTACATTTACCCCTTCACCTAACATTACGGGCAATTTAGAATGGCCAATTCACCTAACCTGCACATTTTTGGATTGTGGGAGGAAACCAGAGCACCTGGAGAAAACCCACACAGACACAGTGAGAATGTGCAAACTCCACACAGACAGTCGCCTGAGGAGGGAATTGAACCCAGGTCTCTGGCGCTGCGAGGCAGCAATGCTAACCACTGTGCCACGGTGCTGCCAATATTTGCTTCATAGATTGGCAGATCTGTCAGAAAACCTGTGGTCACTGGCAAGGAACACTAACAAATCAAGCACTAACCTTGAATGGAGCAATGAACAGAGCTTGCCAAATTGGCAAAGGTGACCATGATGTTTCAAAGACATGATGACATGTTTTGCAATCACAGATGATAAAAGAAGGTCTTCTTCATGCTGAAGGTGAAGAACTGGGAGATATTTTTGCGTCATTTATACCTGAACAAATTATATTACTTAACAAAAAAATGTTTTAATAATCTATTTGCTACCACCCAAAAAAAAATCAATGTATGACACAATTGTCTTGGGACATACTAAGAAAGAAACAAATTAGATAATTAACCAATATGGCACCTGATTGTGGAACTAGAAATCAGTGACATCAGTGATGTGAAGCATGTTGAACAGGAAATTAAAACAAATAATAATCAAGAGTTGGTTTCTGTCTCTCTATCTTTCTCAGGAGGTGCACAAAAGCAAGATCAACATTAGATTTGAAATTAAAGCGGTCCATTTAGCAGTCTAATAACAGCGGGGAAGAAGCTGTTCTTGAACCTGTTGGCACATGTCTTGTGCCTGACAGAAGAGGTTGGATGAGGGTATTGCCAAGGTGGGAGAGGTGTTTGATGATGTCAGGTAAAAACAATGACTGCAGATACTGGAAACCAGATTCTGGATTAGTGGTGCTGGAAAAGCACAGCAGCATCCGAGGAGCAGGAAAATCAATGTTTCGGGCAAAAGCCCTTCATCAGGAATATAGGCAGTGTGCCTGAAGGATGGAGAGATAAATGAGATGAGGATGGGGGTGGGGAGAAAGTAGCATAAAGTACAATAGATGAGTGGGGGTGGGATGAAGGTAATAGGTCAGAGAGGAGGGTGGAGTGGATAGGTGGAAAAGAAGATAGGCAGGCAGGATAAGTCATGGGGACAGTGCTGAGCTGGAAGTTGGAACTGGGGTGAGGTGGGGGAAGGGGAAATGATGGAACTGTTGAAGTCCATATTGATGCCCTGGGGTTGAAGTGTTCCGAGGCAGAAGATGAGGCGTTCTTCCTCCAGGCGTCGGGTGGTGAGGCAGCGGCGGTGAAGGAGGCCCAGGACCTCCATGTTCTCGGCAGAGTGGAAGGGGGAGTTGAAATGTTGGGCCACAGGGCAGTGTGGTTGATTGGTGCGGGTGTCCCGGAGATGTTCCCTAAAGCGCTCTGCTAGGATGAGTCCAGTCTCCCCAATGTAGAGGAGACCGCATTGGGAGCACCGGATACAAAAAATGATATTGGTGGATGTGCAGATAAAACTTTGATGGATGTGGAAGGCTCCTTTAGGACCTTGGATGGAGGTGAGGGAGGAGGTGTGGGCGCAGGTTTTGCAATTTCCCTGTTTGATGATGTTGGCTACCTTTCTGTGCCACGAGAAGTATGGATGGAGTCCATGGATAGGAGGTTGGTTTTCGTGGCGGTCTGGGCTGCGTACACAACCTTCTGTGCTTTCTTTCGGTCCTGGTCACACCAAGCTGTGAAGCACACAGATACAATGCTTTCTATGGTGTATCTGTAAAGGTTGGTGAAGGCCCTGATGGATTTGCTGAATTTCCTCAGCCTCCTGAGGAAGAAGAGGCGATGTTGTGCCTTCTTGACCATCGCATCTACATGGGAGGTCCAGGACAGATTGTTGTGATTGCCATTCCTAGGAACTTGATGCTCTCAACCATCTCCACCTCAGCTCCATTGATGCAGATAGGGGTGTGTCCTCCTCCTTGCTTCCTGAAGTCAATGATCTGTTCTTTTGTTTTGCTGACATTGAGAAAGAGGTTGTTCTTATTACATCACCTCACCAAGCTCTCTACCTCCTTCTTGTATTCTGACTCATCATTATTTAATATCCATCCTACCACAGTGGTGTTGTCAATAAATTTGAAGATGGTGCACATACAAAATTTGGCCTCACACTCGTAAGTGTACAGAGAATACATTAGGGGGCTGAGTATGCATCCTTGGAGGGTATCTGTGTTGAGAATTATCATGGGCGAGGTGCTATTGTTAATGCAGGAAGTTCAGAAACTGGTAGGACTCATCACGCACTTCAGTTACTTCATTCCCAACCTTGCAGCATTACCTTCTCCCATATGTGATCTGACAAAGGAGACACCAAAATGGACATGAACAACATTGAAAAATAGGACATAAAGCAAATTGAGCAACAATTAAACAAATGCTTGATTTAACATTGAGAAAACCATATAACTAGTCATTAATGCAAGCTCAGTTGGTTTAACTGCAGCTCTTGTGTGAAAAGATAGGACAAGCAAAACATCAGTCATTGTGATAACAAATAGACTGCTAATAGTTATAGAGCAAACACATATAGAGCAACATTGTGTGGAAACTGAGAGAAGAGCATTGCCAATCACATGGAATATCTTACACTTACATTTCAACTTGTGTGGAAGTGAGGTTGGAGTAATAATGACCATAGACCAATTATTCAACAATTGCAAAACATCCACTCGAATAAAGCATTGAATACTGAAACTGCAATAGGACAGGTTTCATGTTGAGTATCAGGTACACAAGCACAACCCAGCAGACTATCTTTCTTAGCATTGATTGCTGACAGTTAGTCTTACTTGCCATGAGGAAAGGGTTACCAGACAACATTGCAATCCCAGAAACCTAAATGCGATGCTCGTATCATGAAAACTAGCCGACATCAAAGTTGTAAGAAGCAAGAAGAGACAACGCAATCATTTCCAATGTCTATGGAATTATTAAACATGAAAGAAGTGATCCAGAATCTTTTAGAACAAAATCATTCAAACACTGCAAGTTCTTCACAATATTCAAAATAAGTTCACTGCTAGAACCACATCTGATGCCGTGTCATTACACAATTGTTCAGAGAGTATATTATGGATTTAGCACACGGGAGCGCAAAAGTCCATCAATATTTGCCTTATCAAGTAAGCATAATGTCAAATCTTTATAATCCTCCCAAGCTGTCCAAACTGCTCTGTGTAGCTAATAATCAACATGTACATGAACCCAATTAAGAACAAAAGGATCAAATGAAAGCAAATACAGAGCAAAACATGAAACTTAGAGCGAGACACTAAAGCTAGAAGATGGAGAGCTGGTAATGTTGCAAAGCAAATAACCTCATGGCATTTAGCCATTAGTAGTGGCTAACATTATAGAAACAATGATCAGTATTAAACATGTTTTGTGAGTCATCATTCCTCAGTACACTAAAAATATCATTCACAAGCATTGAAGTTGACTCTGACATCGATTACTCAGATGAACAGCATGAAGTGAGATAATACCTGATCTCAGATGACATTCTATCCAAGACAGAACACATCCATCAGATTTAAATGATTTTGTTACAAAGTGAACTATTTTAATTTGGTGAATACATTTTTCATTTCACTGTATATGGACAAGTGCGATATGATACCAAATTAATACAAAATTAAAATATGTTATGGGTGATATTCAATGTTCAATTTATGCATTTGTTTATTGTTTATGATTTTGGAAGAAATCCAGTTCAACATGCTATGACTCCAACATGAAGGGAGATTTAGCAGGTTGAAAATTGCATTGTGCATTTTGTCCACTTAAGGCAACCATAACCTGCTGGTGCAGAAACAGTCTACAAGGAGAATAAAGGAACAGATGTCTTAACATCATGTGTAGGTTTGAAGCTAAATGCTTCTTAGCAAATCTTCCTGTTTCTTCCTAAATTCTTCACAACAAGTTCAAGATGGGCACTAAAGTGATGCAAAAGGGAGATTAGTTGACTTTACTTTATTATCCTGAAGAAGGGCTCATGCCCGAAACGTCGATTCTCCTGCTCCTTGGATGCTGCCTGACCTGCTGCGCTTTTCCAGCAACACATTTTCAGCTCTCTTCCAAAGATGCCTACTTTGAAGATCTGCAGTCCTCACTTTCTCCTTTAGTTTATTATACCTTTATCTTTACTATCATTTTATATATGCTAAATGGAACAGACTTTGAGCAGATTTAGCAACTCAAGACTGGCCTTTCACGAGGCATTTTGACCACCAACAGTAGCAAGATTGTATTCTGGCACAAACTGCAACCTCATGGCCCAGCATACCCTCTACTCAACCATTACCATTAGGCCAGGGAATCAACCCTGGTTCAATGGAGAGTGCAGGAGGGAAGTACCTAAAAATGAGATGCCATCCTGGTGAAGGTACCAGACAGCAAGTGATAGACAGATTCAAGCGATCCCACTGCCATTGGATCAGATCTAAGTTCTGCAGTCCTGTCATTGGGCGGCACAGTGGCACAGTGGTTAGCACTGCTGCCTCACAGCGCCAGAGACCCGGGTTCAATTCCCGCCTCAGGCGACTGACTGTGTGGAGTTTGCACATTCTCCCCGTGTCTGCGTGGGTTTCCTCCGGGTGCTCCGGTTTCCTCCCACAGTCCAAAAATGTGCAGGTGAGGTAAATTGGCCATGCTAAATTGCCCGTAGTGTTAGGTGCAGGGGTAAATGTAGGGGAATGGGTCTGGGTGGGTGCGCTTTGGCGGGACGGTGTGGACTTGTTGGGCCGAAGGGCCTGTTTCCACACTGTAAGTAATCTAATCTAATATCCAGTCATGAATGATATTGGACAATTAAACAACTCACTACAGGAAAAGGCTCCACAAAATGATGGAAGGGCCAACACATCTGTGCAAAAGACAAGGCTGAAGCTTTCAAAGCAATCTTCAGCTGTAAAGATGTTGTGAAACTTGAAAGGGTTCAGAAAAGATTTACAAGGATGTTGCCCGGGTTGGAAAATTTGAGCAATAGGGAGAGGCTGAATAGGCGAGGGCTGTTTTCCCTGGAGCATCGGAGGCTGTGGGGTGACCTTATAGAGGTTTATAAAATCAGGAGGGGCATGGATAGGATAAATAGACAAAGTCATTTCCCTGGGGTCGGGGAGTCCAGAACTAGAGGGCATAGATTTATTTTGAGAGGGGAAAGATATAAAAGAGACCTAAGGGGCAACGTTTTCACGCAGAGAGTGGTACATGTATGGAATGGGCTGTCAGAGGAAGTGGTGGAGGCTGGTATAATTGCAACATTTAAAAAGCATCTGGACAGGTATATGAATAGGAAGGGTTTGGAGGGATATGGGCTGGGTGCTGGCAGCTGGGACTAGATTGGGTGGGATATCTGGTCGCATGGACAAGTTGGACCGAAGAGTCTGTTTCCGTACTGTACATCTCTATGACTATGACTCTCTAAGTGCTGAGTGGATGATCCATCTCGGCCTACTCTAGTGGTCTGAAAATGTGTTGCTGGAAAAGCGCAGCAGGTCAGGCAGCATCCAAGGAGCAGGAGAATCGACGTTTCGGGCATGAGCCCTTCTTTAGGCTCATGCCCGAAATGTCGATTCTCCTGCTCCTTGGATGCTGCCTGACCTGCTGCGCTTTTCCAGCAACACATTTTCAGCTCTGATCTCCAGCATTTGCAGTCCTCACTTTCTCCTACTCTAGTGGTCCCCAGCATTACAGATACCAGTCTTCAGCCATTTCAATTCACTCCACACAATATCAGGAAATGGTTTGAGACATTGGAAACTGCAAAGGCTACCGGCCCTGATAGCATTCCGGTAATAGTACTCAAGACTTGTGCTCCAGGATTTGCTGCTCTCCTAGCTAAGATTCCAATACAGTTACTACTGGCAGCTACCCGACAATGTGGAAAATTGCCTAGATATGCCCTGAACATGAAAAACAGGATAAATCCAAATAAGCCAATTACCACCCTCAGTCTACCACCATCAGTCGACTCTTGATCTTTAGGAAAGTGATGGAAATTGTCATCAATAGTGCCATCAAGCGGCATCTGCTCAGTGACATCCAGTTTGGGTTCCACCAGGGCCACTCAGCTCCTGACCTCATTACAACCTTGGTTCAAAAAAAAGAGTTGAATTCCAGAGGTGAGGTGAGGGTGACAGCCCTTGATACTGGGGCTGCATTTGACAGTGTGTGGCATCAAGGACCCCTAGCAAAACTGGAATCAATAGGAGGATGGTTGTGATTTTTGGAGATCAGTCATCTCAGCTTCAGGACATCTCTGCAGGAGCTCCTCAGGGTAGCCCTAGACTCAACTATCTTCAGCTGTTTCATTGACAATCTTCCCTCCATCATAAGTTTAACAGTGGGGGCTGTTTGCTGATGGTTGCTCAATGTTCAGCACCATTCTGAAACAGTCCATGTTCAAATGCAACAAGATCTGGGCCATATCCAGGCTTGGGCTGACAAGTGGTAATAAATTTTGTGCCAAAAAGTGCCACGCAATGACTGTCTGCAATAAATGACAATCTAGTCACTGCCCCTTGACATTCAATGGTAACTGAGTTCTCCCACCATCACTATTTTTGGGGCTACCATTGACAAGAAACTGAACTTGACTTGCCACATAAACTGAATGGCTAAAGAGTAGGTCAGAGGCTAGGAATATTGCAGTGAGTAACTTACCTCCTGAGTCTTCAAAGCCTATCCATCATCTACAAGGTACATGTCAAGAGTGTGATGGAAAACTCCCCACTTGCCTGAACGGGTGAGCTCCAACAACATTCAAGAAGCTTGCCATCACACAGAATGAAGCAGCCCCCTTGATAGGCACCACATCCACAATCATCCACCCCCTCCACTAGTGACATTCTCTAGCAGCAGTATGTAACATCTATAAGATGCCCTATATAAATTCACTGAGAATCCTTAGACAGACTGTTCCAAACCTACAACCATAAGGACAAGTACAGCAGGTATATGGGAATACTGCCACCTGCAAGTTCCCTTCCAAGCCAAGCATCATCCTTAAGTGGATCAAAATTCTGGAATTTCCTCCCTACTGTACCTGGACTGGCACAGCTCAAGAAGGCAGCGCACTACCACCTTCTCAAGGAGAACTAGGGATGCACAATAGTGCTGGCCCAGCCAGTGATGCCCATGTCCCATAAATGGAAAAGAAAAGCACACATGTTCCTTAATTTACTCATTTTAAGTTTAAGATCCATGCATTGCCTCCTGCACTCATTTTAAAACTTGTTTGGGATTATTTAACAATACATCTTGCTTTATTAAATCCATTCTTGTCTTGTTAATTTTTTAATGTTGCAGATTTGTTGACTTCCACTAAATATCTCAAATTTTAAAAATAATACAATATTTACAGGAGCTGTGACCCAGATGTTCACAGAAAGTTGTATCAAGTAAAGCTTCAGAAAATTTACAATTTAATCTAAAACATAATGGAATGATTGTCTGATTGTTAGGAATATTCTTTAAGAGGAAAGAATATGCAAACAATATTGTCAGTCACAAGTACTAGGAGCACAAGTAAGCATTTTAATCCCTGAAGCTTGCTCCATCATACAATACAATCATAGCTTCTCCATGTATCGACATCCATTGCACTCTGGGAAAGTGAATTCCACAGATTCATGACCCCTTGAGAGAAATAATTTCTCCCGATCCCTGTTTTAAATCTGCCAGCTCTTTTCTTAAAACTAAGACCTCCCGTTCCAGATTGTGTCATGTGAGGAACCATCTGCTCAACAGCTACTTTGTCAATCTTCTTTCACATCTTATACATCTCAACTAGATCTCCTCAGATTCTTCTCAACTCAAGAGAGTATTGGTCTTAACTGCTCAATGTCTCTTCATAACGCAAACCTTTTATTACAATCAAGTAAGCCTCCTTGGAACTGCCTCCAATGCAATTACATTCCTACGCAAGTAAGGGGACAAAAATTGTACACAAAACTCAAATGTAGTCTCACTAATGCCTTGCAGAGTTGAAGCAACACTTCCCTACATTTATGCTCCATTCCTTCAGAAATAAATGCCAAAATGCCATTTGCCTTCCTTAATACCAGTTGTACCTGCATACTAGTTTTCTGTGATTCATTTTTGAGGAAGCACTCTAAAGTTTCTCTTCATTTAACTTTAACTTTCCAAATATTGACTGGGAATACTATAGTTCACATACTTTAGATGGGTCAGTTTTTATCCAATGTGTGCAGGATGGTTTCTTGACACAGTATGTAGACAGGCCAATAAGAGGTGAAGCCACATTAGATTTGGCATTGGGTAATGGACCAGGGCAGGTATTAGATTTGGAGGAAGGTGAGCACTTTGCTGATAATTACCACAATTTGGTTATGTTTACTTTAGTGATGGAAAGGGATAGGTATGTACATTAGGGCAAGAGTTATAGCTGGGGGAAAGGCAATTATAATGCAATTAGGCAGGATTTAGGATGCATAGGATGGGGAAGGAAACTGCAAGGGATGGGCACAATTGAAATGTAGAGCTTATTCAAGGATTAGCTATTGTGTATCCTTGATAAGTATGTACCTGTCAGGCAGGGAGGAAGTTGTCGAGCACAGAAGCCGTGGTTTACTAAAGAACTTGAATCTCTTGTGAAGAGGAAGAAGAAGGCTTATGTTAGGATGAGATGTGATGGCTCAGTTAGGGCAGATGAGAGTTACAAGTTAGCCAGGAAAGACCGAAAGAGAGAACTAAGAAGAGCCAGGAGGGGACATGAGAAGTCGTTGGTGGATAGAATCAATGAAAACCCTGAGGCATTCTTTGGGTATATCAGGAATAAACAAATGACTGGAGTAAGATGAGGGCCAATCAATGATAGTACTGGGAAGATGTGCGTGGAGTCAGAGGATAAGCGCTAAATGAATACTTTTCATCAGTATTCATATTAGAAAAAGACAATGTTGTTGAGGAGAAAACTGAGCTACAGGCTATTAGACTAGATGGGATTGAGGTTCACGAGGAGAAGGTGTTAGCAATCCTAGAAAGTGTAAATATAGATAGGCCACCTGGGCCGGATGGGATTTATCCAATGATTCTCTGGGAAGCCAGGGAGGAGATTGCAGAGTCTTTGGCTTTGTCATCATTATCTACAGGAATAGTACCAGAAGACTGGAGGAAAGCAAATGTTGTTCCCTTGTTCAAAAAGGGGAGTAGAGTCAACCCTGGCAATTATAGACCAGTGAGCCTTACTTCGGTTGTGGGTAAAGTTTTGGAAAGGATTATAAGAGATAGGATTCATAATTATCTAGAAAGGAATAAGTTAATTAGGGATAGTCAACATGGGGGTAGGTCATGCCTCACAAAACTAATTGAGTTTTTTGAGAAGGTGACCAAACAGATGGATGAGCGTAAAGCAGTTGATGCGGCATATCTGGATTTCAGTAAGGTGTTTAATAAGGCTCCCCATGGTAGGCTATTGCGAAAATATGGAGGCATGGCATTGAGGAGGATTTAGCAGTTTGGATCAGAAATTGGCTCACTGAAAGAAGACGTATGGTGGTGGTTGATGGGAAATACTCATCCTTGAGTTCAGTTATGAGTGGGGTATTGCAAGGATCTGTTTTGGTCCACCGTTATTTGTCATTTTTATAAATGACTTGGATGAGGGTATAGAAGGATGGGTTAGCAAATTTGCAGATGACACTAAGGTTGGTAGAGTGTGGATAGTGACGAAGGATGTTGTAGGTTACTAGAGAGACATAGATAAGTGCAGAGAAGGGATGAGAGGTGGCAAATAGAGTTTAATGCAGAAAAGTACGAGGTGATTCAGTTTTGAAGGAGTAACAGGAATGCAGAGTATTGGGCTAATGGTAAGGTTCTTGGTAGTGCAGACGAGCAGAGAGATCTTGGTGTCCATGTACATAGATCCCTGAATGTTGCCACCCAAACTGATAGGGTTGTTAAGAAGGCATACAGTGTGTTAGCTTTTATTGGTAGAGGGATTGAGTTTTGGAACCATGAGGCCATGCTGCAGCTGTATAAAACTCTGGTGTGGCCGCACTTGGAGTATTGTGTACAGTTCTGGTCACAGTATTATAGGAAGGATGTGGAAGATTTTGAAAGAGTTCAGAGGAGAATTTCTAGGATGTTGCCTGGTATAGAGGGAAGGTCTTATGAGGAAAGGCTGAGGAACTTGAGGCTGTTTTCATTAGAGTGAAGAAGGTTGAGAGGTGACTTAATTGAGATATATTAGATAATCAGAGTTTTAGATAGGGTATACAGTGAGAGGCTGTTTCCTCAGATGGTGATGGCTAGCATGAGAGGACAAAGCTTTAAATTGAGGAGTGATCAATATAGGACAGATGTCAGAGGTAGTTTCTTTACTCAGAGAGTAGTAGGGGTTTGGAACGCACTGCCTGCAACAGTAGTAGACTCACCAACTTTAAGGGCATTTAAATAGTCATTGGATCGGCACATGGACAAGAATGGAATAGTGTAGGTTAGATGGGCTTCAGATTGGTTTCACAGGTCAGCATAACATCCAAGGCCAAAGTTCCTGTACTGTACTGTAATGGTCTGTGTTCTATGTTTTATTAAGTTGCCTTTATATTCTTCTGAGGAAAATGGATAACCTCATACTTACCCACGTTAAACTCCGTCTGCCAATTTTGGCCCATTCACCTAACCTATCCATATCCATTTATAAATTATTCTTTCTTTATTGTAATTTACTGTTCCACATATTTATGTAATCTGCAACATTAGCTGCAACACCTATTTCTGCATCCAGGTGATGAATATAGATCATAAATAGTTGGGGTCTGAGGACTGAAACCAGTGATACCTCTCTAGTTAAATCCTATCAACGAGATAAAGACCAGTTTACCCAACTCTGCTTTCTCTTGGTTAGCCAATCCTCTATCTAAGTTGATAAATTATTCCTGACCCCATGTGATCTTACCATGTGTATTAAGCTATTGTGCAGCACCTTATTAAGTATCTTCTGAAATTCAGATACATCCCCATTGTTTAGTTTGCTTGGAATATCTTCCAAGATCTCTTGAAAATTAATCAAACGTGATGTACCCTTCATGAAACCATACTGACTCTGATGGATTACACTTTGATTTTCCAAATACCCTATTATTACTTTCTTAATGGTTGATTCTAACAATTTCCCACATGTGATCATTTGATATTTCAAATTTTACCCTTAGGAAATTTGGACTGATTAAAGAAGAATAGGATTGAGATGCAGTTAACTTGTGCTTTTGTATGTTTTTTTTGCCAGGCATTTACAAATAAAATTTGTTCATTATTCTGGGGCTGATAATGGGATAACGCACACATTGTGATAAAGTATATCAGTATGTCGGATCACCATTGTCATGCACAGTGTGTTAGATCTTAAGAAGCTAAAGAATTTAATTTGTGAATCTTTGAAATTCTCTAGCGTAAAGTTGTGAACATTGAGTATACTTAACGGTGATTTTGATAAAATTTTGTTCTTTCTGGGAAGCAAGAGAAATGAGGAGTGAGAATGTGCAGCTGTCTTTTCAGGCATTGTGTGCTTTTGAGTGAGATTCACAGTAACCATGGTAAATCAATCTTCCACTTTTCACCTTATTAACTTAGTAACTGACCTGTATGGCACCTGTCTTATAAAGTCAGATTACAGGAAAGGTGGAAGCCATTTCCAGGACATTGTTTTTTCATGCACAATATTGGCACCATATTTAAACCACAATGCTATGGAACTTCAGATGCCCCAGGCATTGCCCTTCACTGTTATACACACGAAAGTGAGTACGTAAAGCAGTTTAGCTCCTTGGTTTACTGACAGAAACCTGGAGCTGCTATAGGATGGAATGAAAGAGAGGACGGCACTGCTAACTAATCAAGATTCTTTTAAAAATCTATTTTTTTAACCAAAGTGTAACCATCCAATTTGGATCACTTAACATAATATTTCTGATCAAATGAATGGAAGACTGACATGACTATAGCTTCTTAAATTATGATAATGATGTGTGTGTGGTATGCGTACCAAGTGAGAGCCACTGCCTAGGATGCACTGGAAGGGGTGAGCAGCACACCATTCCATTCCTTTCGGGCTATCATTGCACTGCCACAAGAAGCATTCTGGAGCCCAATTCTGGGTCAAACTCTGTTTAATCTCTCAGAATGTTGTCAAATCCATTAAAATTTACCTGAGCTTTTTAATTTATTACTAGTTAATTTTTGGTGATGATGTACATACCCATTTAATGGGGAGATGTCAGCAGTTTTCTTCCTGAAACTGAGTTGCACAATATTCTAATAATCCTATTTCAGGTTGCACTGCTGGCTCAGTTCAGAGATATTATTGTATTTCTTGCTACCTTGCAGCTGGACTGCTGGATAATAACCGAATCAATCAGAATACGGCATACTTTCCAAACTTTAATAAATCATTATTGACATTTGTTCTATATATGCAATGGATCCTAATTAGGACTGTGGCTTGATCATCAGCTTTTTGATAAGTGTGTCATTGAATCTATTATAATGGGGTAATGTAAATTTCTTTTCAGTCTTCAGATGTCAAAGCTATTTACCGGAGACCCAGTGACATCTGCTACAGGCACACACAAAACAAGACATTGGAAACTAATACCCAAACTAGCTATGTTATGTGAGCAAAATCTCTAATTGCCTGTCTAGCTCCTACAGAATTTAAATCAGGGCACATTCTCGAAACAAGAAAAATGAATTTGTCACCCAGCTGACCTCCAAACCAGCCCAATAGTTATGTCTGCAAGATCCGGTGTTGACAGACATTGCCAGTGTTCTCAGAAAGATTGAGTATTTTACAATGGATATTCTGTGGGTGATCATTTCCACAAGGTCAGAGGTCAAAAGCACTCTGCTAGACACTGATCAATCTGCTGTTGGACTCATGCTAAGGATGGAAGACTGTTTGGCATATGATGGTGGCCAGAGGGCAGATGAAAAAGAAAAAAACTGTAGGAACAACTCAGTGTTTAGAATGCTTGTAGATATCAAAAATTGGGTCATCATTATTTTTCAGCATGCTTTGCATTTTTCCCTATATCACAGAAAATACACAGTATGTAAAAAAAACTATTCAGCCCATTCAAGCTTCAATTGAGCATCCCCTTATCCTTCTTCTCCTAATCTATTAACAGAATCCTCTGATTCTTTGTTCTTTTTATTTTTAACTAACCTCTCTTTAAATGCATTTCTGTTTCTTTTATTTCAACTATTCTTTGGACCACTAAGTTTTATATTTGTAACATTATCTGTGTGATGAAGGTTTTTCTGAATCCTACCAAGACTTTATGGTGACAATGTTGCATTGATGGCTTTCCTCTAACTGGTGGCTGTGTTGACTAATTCAATATCTTCTGTAATTTCAAAGATCACAAAACTTCTCGGTCTTACCTTTTTAAGAGAAAAAGACCAGGTTCCTTATCCTTGATGTGTTCTGAAAATACTTTTTTTGTGTCCTCTCTAACGTCTCTATATCTCCTTCATGGCAGACCATTTAGTGGGTTAGATGTCTAGTGGGTGGATCAGATTTGACTCAGGGCCTGCCTTCTAACCCGACTGATGTTCAAAATATGACAGCACTTAGCCGTGATTCACTGAGTAATGTCCAAGAATTGATCTTCAGATAGTGAACTCAAGACGAAGATCCTTCTGTAATTTGGGAATGAGAAGATTACACAGTATATGAAGCAAGGTCCAATCAAGATGAAAGTAAAATATTGTGGATAATGGAAATCTGAATTTGAAACAGGAAGTGATGGTGAGACTTAGCAGGTCTGGCACCATCTGTTGAGACAAAAATGGAGTCCAATATGATTTCTTGAAACTCAAAGAAATTCTAAATTCATCTTACCAATTTTTACTGACATACATAGACAGCATTCTGGATTAGTGGTGCTGAAAGAGCACAGCAGTTCAGGCAGCATCCAAGGAGCTTCGAAATCGACTTTCGGGCAAAAGCCCTTCATCAGGAATAAAGGCAGTGAGCCTGGAGCGTGGAGAGATAAGTGAGAGGAGGGTGGGGGTGGGGAGAAAGTAGCATAGAGTACAATGGGTGAGTGGGGGAGGGGATGAAGGTGATAGGTCAGGGAGGAGAGGGTGGAGTGGATAGGTGGAAAAGGAGATAGGCAGGGTAGAACAAGTCCGGACAAGTCATGGGGAGAGTGCTGAGCTGGAAGTTTGGAACTAGGGTGAGGTGGGGGAAGGGGAAATGAGGAAACTGTTGAAGTCCACATTGATGCCCTGGG
>NC_057716.1:92958161-93022182 GCF_004010195.1 Chiloscyllium plagiosum
CTCCTCTAGCTTATCTCTCCACGCTCCAGGCTCACTGCCTTTATTCCTGATAAAAGGCTTTTGCCCGAAACGTCGATTTCGAAGCTCCTTGGATGCTGCCTGAACTGCTGTGCTCTTCCAGCACCACTAATCCAGAATCTGGTTTCCAGCATCTGCAGTCATTGTTTTTACCTTATACATAGACAGCATCTTATCTGGATGCATCAACAGCTTGGTATGACAACTGCTCTGCCCAAGACCAAAAGAAGTTGCAGAGAGTTGTAAACGCAAATAAGCCATCCCTCCAGTGACTCTGTCAGTACTTGCCCCTGCCTCAGGAAAGCAGCCAACATGATCGAAGATGTTGCTCATCCTGTTTATACTCTCTTCCACACTTTTACATCAGGAAGAAGTTACAAATGTTTGAAAACATGTACCAACAGATTCAAGAACAGCTTCATCCCTGCTGTTACCAGACTTATGAATGGACCTCTCATGTATTACAGTTGATCTTTCTCTGCATCTTCTCTGTTGCTGTACCACAATATTCTGTTCTTTTACCTTGAGGTACTTATGTAAGATGTGATATGCCTGGATACCACACAATACAACACTTCTCACTGTATCTTGGTACATATGACAGTAATAAAATCAAATCAAATCAAGTGCTAGAGCAGAGTCATATCAAAATAATAACTTCACTTCTCTCTCCACAGATGTTGGCAAGACCTGCTAACTTTCATCAGCATCTTCTGTTTTTATTTATGGTCTAATAAAGATTTGGTACAAATTTCAGATAACTTCTCCAATTTTCTATCCTATTCCTGTAAATCACAGAATCACCGAATTGTTACAGCACAGTGGAGGACTTTCAGCCCATCAGGACTGCACCAGTTATTCAGATGAACATCATTACCAAAAACGAAATGCCATGGCTTGGCTTTATTTTTAGCCTTACTGACCTGCAGTGACTTGTGTATTGAATTCACACTGCTAGATTCCTTCACTCTTCTGCTCCATTTAGTTTCGTATTTTTAAAGCAATGAGCAAACCTCCTTACTTTTCTTAACAAACTGTATTGGATGGAGTTTGGAAAGAAATAGCGTGTAAGGGTCTGGGAAGAGAGGAGAAAATTGGCATTATGTAATGATGCTGGGGCAGGCAAAAGGAGTCTCCTTCCACAGCATAATACTTCTGCAATTCTGTAAGCTTAAAAACAAGCCCAGGTAATGGGATTGAATGCAGAATCCAAACCCAGGGTGGTGGACTCTGATCATTGGGGACAATTTGTCAACGAGAATGCTATAAGAGTCTGCTTAGGGTCAGAGAGGTAGAGAGCTGTACAGCATGGAAATAGACCCTTCAGCCCAACTCATTCATGCCAAACAGATCTCCTAAACTAATCTAGTCTCATTTGCCAGCATTTGGTCCATATATCTCTAAACCCTTCATATTCATATACCCATCCAGATGCCTTTTAAATGTTGTAATTGTGCCAGCCTCCACAACTTCTCCTGGCAGCTGATTCCATGCACACACCACTCTCTGCATGACAAAGTTGTCCCTTAGATCCCTTTATATCTTTACCCTCCAATCATAAACTTATGCCCTTGAGGTTTGGACTCCTCTACTCCAGGAAAGAAAACCTTGACTATGCACCTTAACCATGCCTCTCATGATTTTCGAAGTCTCTAAAAGGTCACCCCTTCAGCCTCTGGTGCTCCGGGAAGCCTATTCGGCCTTTCCTTACAACTCACACCCTCCGACCTTTGTAGATCTTTTCTGGATCTTTTCAAGTTTCACAACATCTTTTCTATAGTCAGAAGTCCAGAACTGCACACAATATTCCAAAAGTGGCCTAACCAATGTCCTGCACAGCTGCAACATGACCTCTCAACTCCTAAACTCAGTGCACTGACAAATAAAGTCAAGCATACCAAACGCCTTCTTCACTACCCGGTCTATCTGGGACTCAACTTTCAAGGAACAATCAATCTGTGCCCCAAGGCCTCTGTGTTCAGCAACACTCTCCAGGATATTACCATTAAGTGTATAAGTCGTGTCCTGATTTACCTTTCCAAAATGCAGCACCTCACATTTATCAAAATTAAACTCCAACTGCCACTCCTCGGTCTTATGGACTGCCATCCAGAATAGCTGCCAGACAAATCAGAGAGTCAGTATGTTGGCAATGCCACTGACGGAGCTGGCAGACATTGAGGTAAACAGAGGTAAAAGAGGAAGGTGACTCCAAGTTGAGGCACCCTCAAAAGCCAGGCATTTAAAAAAAAATTTCATGTACCTGAGCCAGCCAAACAGATCCTGGCAATCAGAGAACTGTAGGTTGCCAGTGCAATCTCCTACACATGATTTACCCACCAGTCTCACCATGTAACAATTCCCAATGCCAGAACAATGCATAAAGTGGCCAATAATTGGCTGAAAAATTTGTTTAATTTGCTACCTGCCTCCTGAAGAAGATTTACACCCAAAACATTGATTCTCCATCTCCTGATGCTTCCTGACTTGCTGTGTTCTTCCAGCCTCCTGCTTGGTAAAAACAATGACTGCAGATGCTGGAAACCAGATTCCGGATTAGTGGTGCTGGAAAAGCACAGCAGTTCAGGCAGCATCCGAGAAGCAGTAAAATTGACGTTTCGGCAAAAGCCCTTCATCAGGAATACAGGCAGAGTGCCTGAAGGGTGGAGAGATTGTCTACTTTGGATTCCAGTATCTGCAGTTTTCTTTGGGTCCATTTGATGGGTAGCTGTGCCAGGGAAAGTCCCAACCCTGAGAATACCCTGTGTATGAAGTGACGTGTGAAAGTGGCCTCAGATATTTCCACTTCCATTTTATACACCTTCTGCTCTCCAGCTCATTACCTGATGCCAATCTACCTTAAAATTCATTTGCCAATGGTAGATGATTGGTTGACTGATAGAAAGCATGCAGTTTGGATAAAGGGGTCTTTAATCAGGATGGCAGCCTGTGACTGGTGAAGTTCTGCAGGGGTCTGTGTTAGGGCCACACCTAATCACACTATGCATTTGGGCGGAATGGTGGCTCAGTGATTAACACTGCTGCCTCACAGCACCAGGCACCCAGGTTCGCTTCCAACTTTGGGTGACTGTCTGCATGGAGTTTGCACATTCTTCCCATGTCTGTGTGGGTTTCCTCTGGGTGCTCTGGTTTCCTCCCACAATCCAAAGATGTGCAAATTAGGTGAGTTGACCATGCTAAATTGCCCATAGTGTTTAGGGATGTGTACGTTAGGTGCATTAGTCAGGAATAAATATGGGATAGTAGGGGAATTGGTCTGGATGGGTCACTCTTTGAAGGGTCAGTGTGGATTTGTTGGGCCAAAGGGCTTGTTTCCACAATGTAGGGATTCTATGAACAATCTGGATTAAAGAACTAAGGGCACTGTTGTTACATTTGCAGATGACACACAGATAGGTGGAGAGGCTGGTACTTTTGAGGTGGCAAGGAGACTGCAGAAAGACTTGGAGAAGCTCGGAGAGTGGGTAAATAAATGGCTGATGGAATATAATGTGGGAAAGGTTTTGCACATTAGTTGGAAAAATAGATGTGTATATACTTTTGTAAATGGGAAAAGCTTCAGAAATCTGAAGCACAAAGAGTCTTAGGGGTCCTAGTTCAGGAATTTCTTAAAGTTAACAAGCAGGCTCAGTTGACAGTAAGGAAGGCAAATGCAATATTAGCATGCATTTCAATAGGACTAGAAAAAAAGAGATGTACTGCACATTTATGAGATAATGCATGGCTTAGAAAGGGTGGACGCTGGCAAGCTGTTTCCATTAGGCAGGGAGACTAGGACCCGTGGGCACAGCCTTAGAATTAGAAGGGTTCAATTTAGAATGGAAATGAAGAGAAATCTATTCAGCTAGAGAGTGGTGGGCTTGTGGAATTGTGGGGTTCCTGATGAAGGGCTTTTGCCGAAAAGTCGATTTTGCTGCTCCTTGGATGCTGCCTGAACTTCTGAGCTCTTCCAGCACCACTAATCCAGATTGTGGAATTCATTGGCATGGAACGCAGTGGACGCCGGGAAGTTAAATGTCTTCAGGGCAGAGATTGATCAATTCTTGATCTTGCAAGGAATTAAGGTCTATGGGGAGAGTGTGGTTAAGTGGAGTTGAAATGCCCATCAGCCATGATTAAATGACAAAGTGGCGACTCGATGGGCCAAATGGCCTTACTTCCACTCCTATGTCTTATGGTCTTATAGTCTAATAGTATAAGGCTAACGTCAGACTGCTTTTGGAGTATTATGAGCAGTTGTGGGCACTGTTATCTAAGGAAGGATCTACTGGCATTGGAGGGGGTCCAGAGGAGATTCTTGGGCTTCAATATATTGTCATTTGAGGACCGGTTGAGGACTCTGGTTCTGTACTTGATAGAGTTTAGAAGGATGAAGGGGGATCTAATTGACGCTTACAGAATCCTGAGACGTCTGGATAGCATGGAAATGAAGAAGATGTTTCCAAAAGTAGGAGAGATTAGGACCAAAGGTCACAGCTTCAGAGTGAAAGGATGATCCTTTGGAACTTAGATGAGCAGGAATTCCTTCAGCCAAAGAATGGTGACTCTGTGGAACTCATTGATGAAGAAGGCTGTGGAGGCCCAGTCATTGAGTGTATTTATGATAGGTAGGTAGGTAGGTGATCAAACGTCACAGAGAGAAGATAGGAGAATGAAATTAAGAAACATATTTAAGAAATGTAACATGATTGAATGGTAGAGTATACTTGATGGGCCGAATTGCCTAATTCTGTATCTTATACCTTATGAGAAGGGTTTCTTCTCATAACAAGATGTAATTTATTTCACGATAGCAACTATGTACACATTACATTGAGTTAAATGATAGATATTCTTACGAGACTGTGACGGAAATCTTGATGTTAAGTCTTACTGCTTTGAGATTCAAAATTGCTCCTCCAAACCAGACTCCAGAATGAAACATCATATGTTTCATGTCGGACATGCTCAATGCAGTCCTCAGCATTACCTTTTCAGATCCTTACAAGATTCTATATTAGAAGTGTGGTTAGGTTTTTTTCTTAAATTCATTCATGAGATATGGGTGTCACTAGCTGGGCCAGCACATATTGCCCATTCCAAGTTGCAGCTGAAAAAGCGTTGATAAGCTGTTATCTTGTTGCAGTCCATTTGTTATAGGGAGACTCACAATACCATTCAGGAGGGAGTTCAGGATGTTCAGCTCGCAACAATGAAGGGATGCTGATCTGTTTTCACATTTCCATTTATATGGTGATAATTCTGGGGATGAGATCAGTCATCAGGCGACTCAGGGATGCTGGAGTCACAGAGAAGCAGAGGATCAGATATGTGGTCAGCTGAGGGGTGGAAATAGTTTTAATTTGTCTAACACTTCCTGGGTAACTACAAATTGGAACCTACAAAGTCTCATTTAACTTAAGTTGGATACCTTTTTGGAGGATTCTGCATCCAGAGTAATTTCCCTCAGAAGTTTACATTTACTGGGTAATTACTGTACAATCAGTGCATTGGGATTTCTGAGGGAGCCTGATGAATATCACGTATCTTACATCTGATCTCCAACTATCCAGAGACTGGCCCAGATTTTTCAACGTGTTCTTATAATTTGTAGCAATCCTCCTCAGTGTTGATTATTCCTCCTGACCTGATGATGTTGATAAATTTAGAAACCACATTTTTGGTTCCGATGTCTAAACAGTTAACATAAATTATGAACAACTGTTGTCCTCAGTAATCGTCATTATGGGATTTGTCTTCCCACATTCCAGCACTCAGAATAGCTACCTTTCCTGACCTCTGTCTTGCAGCCAGCTAGCTCTCCATTCTCTGTGGTTGACTAGACCTTACGAAAATATGACTTGTGGATTGTCAAGAACTTAAAGATGGCTTGAGGTCATAGAAAGCACTATAAGTGCGCAAGTTCTTTCATTCTGAGAATCTGTAATAGAAAACTGAAAGTTCCATTAGATATCAGCTACAAGACTGTGTGAATCACCTATCGAATGATAGTCCTTAATTCACAAACTGAAGTTTTAATTGTCTATCCTCTTCATTTGAGGGGACACCTTAAATTATTGGAAAAATGTCCCATTTTCTCAGACCTAGTTACAGAGTGACTGGAATGGTGTTGCAATTTGACAATACTGATGGTCTCTTAAATGTATGGTGTTACAGGTTATAAATTTGCTAATCTGACAGTCCTTCAGGAGGTATGAAGGTTGCTCTTACTGCCTTAGTATCTGTCCTGTCTTTATTTGAAAATGGTCATGATTGAAAGTAAGAAAGGAGAATTAAACCCTGGAAATATTCTTTCCCTTTGATGATGGCCCAAGATGAGCAACAATCTGAAGTGAATTTTATCCTATACGTTACTGAAGAGAGTTTCAAATTGCAACATTCTTTGACAACAATCTCTCAGCCAGTGGTGGCAATTAATAAAAAAGGAAAGAACTATCACGTAATTGGGAATTATTATTAAAGAGAAACCTTGTTAAGTTAACCAACCAGGTTATCAGCAATAAAGTGGTGGGCTGCAAAGCGTGTAAAATATTTGGAAAAACAATTTCTGCCTGTTGAAGCAGGTGCCTTAAAGGAGATACAATTGTGTCCACTGTAATTATTTCCAAATACCATTGACTCTGATTGATATTCCACATAAATGTTATTTTGACTCTTTGCTGATCATAGGGATAGTGATAGATAGCAGTGATGCAAAAAAATGTTTTCCTGCATAACATCGTAAATGTTTTATAACTTCTATACTAGCAATAATGATAATACTTCCATTTACATAAATAATTATTCCTGTATATTATACGCGATGCAAGGAAAAAAATAAATTGCGATCATTCTATTGAGGATGAAGGACAGACAGTTTGAGCAATTTTATTTTTATTCAAAGTAGTGCAGTTAGTGAGAAGTCATTCAATTTTGACAGCTGTGCAATTGTGTAATAATAGTCACTTTGCATTTTTAATATACAAGCTGCCCACAGCTTTCACTGTTCCTATCATTCAATTAAAATATAAATGCAGAACTCAAGAGGCCAACAATCCTTCCTAACAAAATATAACGGTGCAATGATTAAGGGATTATTAATCATTAATGGATTATGATCACAAAGCAAAATTTTAAGTAGGCTCTTTGGTCCAAAGAAATGTGTGGAATGATAGCTGAATGTTTGAAAAGCCGGACAATTTAGCAATATATTCACAACTGATTAAATTCATTGAAGCAGAATCTGAACGTTATGCAATACCTCTTTTTTGTTTTAAGTGGTGAAGAAAGATTTGGATCCAAAATGCAATTTGTCCTAAGTCAAACGTGTTTGCAAAATATTTGGTATTGGATTCAGACACTCCAAAATGTTATTGGTAGAGAGAAAGCAGAGTAAACATTTCGGGTCCAGTGATCCTTCTTCAAAGAAACATTAACTCTGTTTTCTGTCCACAGATGCTGCCAGACATGCTGAATTTTTTTTTCCTCAGCAATTCCTGCTTTTGTTTCTGATATCCAGCAACCCACAGTCTTTGTTCTTGTTTTTTCCAAAACTTTATTTGTTGGATTCAAACCATAAATGGATTGAACTTATTGCTTGAAAAGTGAGTTTTCTTCACAGGGCCACCAGGAATGGGAAGGGAATGGCCAAATGCGATTATCGCTGGACTGTTATAGAATCATAGAGATGTACAGGACAAAAACTGACCTTTCAATCCAACTTGTCCAGCAGATATCCTAAATTAATCTAGTTCTCATTTGTCAGCACTTGACCTATATCCATCTAAACCCTTCCTATTCATATACCCATCCAGATGCCTTTTAAATGTTGTAACTATACCAGCCTCCACCACTTCCTCTGGCAGCTCATTCCATACACGCACCACCCATTGTATGAAAAAGTTGCCCCTTAGGTCCCTTTTAAATCTTTCCCTCTCACCCAAAACCTATGCCCTCTAGTTCTAGTCTCCCCTACCCCAGGAAAAAAAAACCTTGTCTATTTACCCTATCTATGTCCCACATGATTTTACAAACCTCTATAAGGTCACCCCTTAGCCTCTGATGTTCGAGGGAAAACAGCCCCAGCCTATTCAGTGTTCCCAAAAGCTCAAATCCTTCAACCCTGGCAACATCCTTATAAATATTTTTTGAACCCTTTCAACTTTTGCAACATCCTTCCTACAGGAGGAAGACCAGAATTGCACATAAAATTCCAAAAGTGCCCTAACCAATGTCCTGCATAGCCACAACGTGACCTCCCAACTCCTATACTCATTGCTCTGACCAATTAAGGCAAGCAAATAATCCAAAGTCCCAGATAAATTCCTGGGTACCTGGGTTTGAATCCTGCCAAGACAGATGTGGAATTTGAAATCAATTAACATTTGGAATTAAGAGTCTAATGAGGGCGTTCGATAAGATACATGATCGGCTCATAGAAGATAAGGAGGCATGGGATACAGGGAAATCTAGCTTGCTGGATAAAGAATTGGCTGGCCCATAGAAGACAGAGGGTAGTAGTAGTAGATGGGAAGTATTCAGCCTGGATCTCGGTGATCAGTGGTGTTCCACAGGGATCTGTTCTGGGACCTCTGCTCGTTGTGATTTTTATAAATGACTTGAATGAGGACGTGGAAGGGTGGGTTAGTAAGTTTGCCGATGACACAAAGGCTGGTGAAGTTGTGGGTAGTGTGGAGGGCTATTGTAGGTTACAATGGGACATTGACAGGATGCAGAAGTGGGCTGAAAAGTGGCAGATGGAATTCAAACTAGAAAGGTACGAAGTGATTCATTTTGGAAGGTCGAATTTGAATGCTGGATTCTTGGCAGTGTGAAAGAACAGAGGGATCATGGGGTCCAGGTCCGTAGATCCCTCAAAGTTGCCACCCATGTTGTTAAGAAGGTGTATGGTGTGTTGGCTTCCATTAGCAGGAGGATTGAGTTTAAGAGCTGTGAGGTTATACTGCAGTTCTATAAAGTCCTGGTTACACCATATCCTTCTTCACAGTAGACACTGATGCAAAACACTAGTTAAGTATCTCACTCATCTTCTTCGGTTTCACATGTCAGTAGCCTTGCTGATCTTTAAGGGGTGAGAATATGGTGCTGGAAAAGCACAGCAGGTCAGGCAACATTTGAGGAGCAGCAGAAGTGATATTTCGGGCAAAAGCCCTTTATCAGGAATTCCTTTATCCGCATTTGGAAAAATATGTGGATAGGTAAGATTTAGAAGGATATAGTCCAAGTGGAGGGAAATGGGGTTAGCATGAATGGGCATTTTGGTCATCATGGACCAGTT
The DNA here is from genome assembly GCF_004010195.1 of Chiloscyllium plagiosum. Classification (NCBI taxonomy): domain Eukaryota; kingdom Metazoa; phylum Chordata; class Chondrichthyes; order Orectolobiformes; family Hemiscylliidae; genus Chiloscyllium; species Chiloscyllium plagiosum. Next base: position 92,967,478 of record NC_057716.1, read on the forward strand.
TGGGCTAAAGGGCCTGTCTCTGTGTTGAAGGATTCTATGACTCTATGACTGTATATTCATTGTTTACATGATAGAAGGCAATACACCTTGGCTTGTCCAGCCATCCATTGCTGTAACTGAACTCATTGTGACCAACCTTGTTACTCAGATAACTCCCTTTCCTGCAGGAGTGGACCAAGATACAAATAATCTTTGTACTGTACGATATTATATTGCTGCACTATAGGAGAATATGATTGCACTGCAAGAGGTGCAGAGAAGATAATGCTGATGTATTCCCAGTTACCTTCAGCTAGAAGTACTGAGTGGATGATCCATGAAATGACGGAATGATCCGAGATGGAATACTCCCCACTTGCCTGGATAGGTGCAGCTCCAACAACACTCAAGAAGTTTGTCACCATCCAGGACAATACAGCTTGATTGGCACCACATCCACGAGCATTTACTCTTTCCATCACTGACATACATGAACAGCAGTGTGTACTATGCATAAAATAGAAAGTGCAGAAATTCACCAAAGATCATGAGACATCACCTTACAAACCCATGACCACCACCTGAAAGTTCCCATCCAAGTCACTTACCATCCTGCCTTGGAGACATATCATGGTTCTTTCACTGACACTGGGTCAAAATCCTAGAATTCCCTTCCTAAGAGCATTATGGGCTACCCCACAACACGTGGACTGCAGCGGTTCAAAAAGGCAGCTCAGCACACCCTTCTCAAAGGCAGTTATGACTGAGCAATCAATGCTGGTCCAGCCAGTGATGCCCACATCCCACAACTGAATAACAAAAGTCACAGGGATATTGCCTGGTTTGGAGTGATTTAGCGATGAGGAGAGAATTGATTAGCTGTGGTTATTTTCTGTGGAGCATGGAAAGCTGAGAGGAAAACTCGACAGAAGTGTATAAGATTTTGAGGGGCATGAGCATAGTGGATAGAAAACAACTGCTCTCCTCACTGGAAGGGTCAACCACAAGGAGACATAATTCTGTAGTGAAAGGCAGGACGTTTAGAGGGGTTTGAGGAAATTTCTTATCACCCAGAGTGTGATTGGAATCTGGAATGTACTGCCTGACAGGGTAGTTGAGGCAGGAATCACACAGTCTTTAAAAAATACTTGGATGAAACACTGAAGTTGGCTGCTTAGCTACCTTCCCCCCAGCACCCCCCTCCATTTATCTCTCCACGCTGGAGGCTCCCTGCCTCATTCCTAATGAAGGGCTTTTGCCTGAAACATCGTTTTTCCTGCTCCTTGGATGCTGTCTGACCTGCTGTGTTTTTCCAGCACCACTCTAATCTAGATTCTGATCTCCAGTATCTGCAGTCCTCACTTTCACTTTGAAAGCTTGAAGTGTCGTAACATTTAAGGTTATGAGCCAAGTGCTGGAATATGGACCAGGTGTAGGTTTAGAATAGTTTTTGTTAATTCCTGATGAAGGGCTTTTGCCTGAAACATCAATTCTCCTGTTCCTTGGATGCTGCCTGACCTGCTGTGCTTTTCCAAACACCACACTCTTGACTCTAATCTCCAGCATCTGCAGTCTTCACTTTCGCCTTTTTGTTGGTACAGATTTGATGTGCTGAAGGGCCTCATCTGTAGTCCATGATTCTGTGTTTACCTTGTATCAAGAGTGCAATCCTATTTCAGTAATGATGTGGAGGTGTCGGTGTTAGACTGGGGTGGACAAAGTTGAACGTCACACAACACCTGGTTATAGTCCAACAGGTTTATTTGGAAGCACAATCTTTTGGAGTCCTGCTCCTTCGTCAGGTAGCTAGTGCGGCAGGATCACAGGAAACAGAATTTATAGCAAAAGATCATAGTGTTGTACAACTGATGGGATATATTGAACAAACCTAAATTGCTGTTAAGTCTTTCAACTTTTAGAATAGGTTGCAGGTTTTGATTCATTAGTATATAAATTCTAGAACTTCTTTCAATTCACTGTCCCAAGATAATGGCAGATTTTATTTTAAAAAAGGTATTTCAGCTCAGACAATGCATTAAAGGTGTGAGGGTAGGGTTTGTATATATTCCAATCTTGGGTCAGTCTGGTTCTATTTCCAAAGTGGGAATTTATAAAATATCGCATGGATTATAAAAATAAAAGTGATTGCCTGCCGATTGTGTGCTTTTTGAACAAAATAGAATGCATCTGCAAATACAATTCTGCACATGCAAATTCACCCAATTTCCTTATATGCGTGTGTGCGTGCATGTGAGGGAGAGAGAGTGAGAAAATGTGTGTGTGTGTGTTTGTGTATGAGAGTGTGTAGTGTGGTGAGGTCACATCTTGTGTGACATGAACCTAAGGTTCTGGTTGAGGCCATCCTCATGGGTACCAAAATTGGCTATCAACCTCTGCTTGGCCACTCTGTGTTCTTGTGTATCCCAAAGTCTGCCTTGGAAGACGGTCACCCGAAGGTCCAAGCATGAATGCCCCTGACCACTGAAGTGTTCCCCGACTGGAAGGGAACTATCCCTATCTGGTTATTGTTGTGCAATTTCAGTAATGGACAGAGCTCTCAGTTTTGTTTTTTGTACTCAAGTCTTTCAATGTGTTTGTGATTCAAAACTCTACACTCTGAGATACAAGTGGTTGCAAACTGAACAATTGCTGTCACTCATACACATCTGGTTTGTATAGCTCAGTTACACATGCTCAGTGCTTTGAAGAAATGTTATCTCCAGCTATTTTACTGGTTTGTATCTGACTTTGTTGAGAGTAAACAAACTCGGATTTTCAGAAAGATTTCCATATTAAAAACACGATTTTGTTGACAAGCGAAAGGAAATGTAATTGATCCCCAGCAGATCTTGCAGCATCTTTGGGCAAGCAGAATTACTATTTTGAGTCCAGTGAACTGGCTCTGATGAAGAGTCACCGGATGCAAAATGTTAACTCTGTTTTCTCCCCACAGATACTGCCAGAGCTCCAGCAATTTTTCTCTATGTTTCAGATCTCCATGATCTGCAGTTCTTTGCTTTATGTTAATGTAACTGATTACCAGCAGTTTCGGCCAAGAATATGACCACACACAGTTTGATGGAATTTCTCCATTTCATTGAAATCTAGGGAAAAAGCATGACCATTGGTGGTCTCTGGTGAAGAAGAGTCACCATGAATACTGAGGAAGAATGTCAAACATTTTCAGCTACTTTGAGTTGAGCTGTGGTGGAAATGCAAATTTCAGCCACTATCATTAACCTTCTCGGGAAAAGAGGCCACTGCAGCAAAAGAACTAATGAAATCATTCCATTCACATTACAATGCAAGAATTACTAGAGGGAGATTAAAAACTAATTTGGGAATAATCCCAGTGTACAACATCTGAAATTATTTCTTCCTCTTTATTATGCTACACTGTCTAGAATGAATATAATCATACGTCTAGTCATAATAATTAAACAGTAACAAGGTAATAATGGTAAATTTGGTGTTTACTGACTTCTGCGTTGGTGATTAGTTGTCACACAGTGTCAAGCTTATCTCTTAGTCAGATGTTTGCAAATTCAAGGTTCAACCCTGGTTTGAAGTATACACTCCACATTGGGAAACTGCTGTCTTGCTGGTTATGTATTTCTGAGGTATGAATATGAAACCAAGGTCATGTCAGCATGTTCTAATGATTCGGATGGATGCAAAAGATTCCATTGATCTACTTGAGGACTCTCTTTTGATAGCCACTTTGACAAAATGGAGAGGCTTGCCTGCTCCGATGAGCACTCATGTAATGTATTGAGTGCTCCTTGTACCCATGGCAGCAAAGGCAAGGGGAGTGCTGGACAAAGTGTGATCCAAAACAATTCTCAATGGCAGAACAGGTGAAGTAAGACCGGAGAAGGTTGCAATGGTGAGTTTGGTCATTGTGGCTTGATACATTGTCGAAATCCAATCTCCGAGTCATCAAGATTGTGTGGCCAATTGCTACAAGATCCCCACTTTAAACCAAGTATCACATGTAGGACTCTAATGGGGCCTACTTGCCAAGTCCTGTGGCTATGGAGAATTGTCAGTGAGGACATGGCTGTGAACCTGGGATTCCCCGCTTAAGAATCTGCATACAGGCAACTGATGGAGTACATTGTTGGTCTCACAATTATCGTATTACTGCTTGTTACATTAGCTACTAAGCCAACTTGGAGCTTGTTCAATGGTTTTCTAATGGACTTCTGTTTCTGTATAACAATTATTACTTTTATGTTAAAAATAGGCAACCAAATGACACTTTTATCATGTGACTTTGTTATGAAGTTGAAAGTGTGTACTGTACCTTTAACAGAGAGAGAATGCTGTTCTGTACTGAGACCTTAAAAGCACCTGTGTATATGACAACAGTATCAGGGTGTACTGGAAAATTGAAAATATGTAACATTTGGCTGTGAAATGGATACCTGAGTTGGTTGCTGTTTTGACAACAATTCAAATTTAACCAATCAGATTAAGTTATGCCCCAGATACTAAAGCCCAATCAAGTTTAAATTTATTGAGATAATTGATGTTGTGGATATAAAAATTCAGGCATTTTGAAAATTGGAGACAGCGCAACTGCCATCAAGAGAGATCCAAGAAATGAGGAAACACTCTTTACCTTTTCATATGAAACATATTCACAGTAGAAAGAAAGAAAGAAGACGACCTAGGGAGATCTTCAACAGGAAGAAGGCAGATACCAAAGATGACAGCTGCTGTGTGGTTTTGAAATTAAGTTGATGTAATTTTAATAAGTGTTTTATTGGAATAGCATATTGTTATAAAGTTGGTGGCAGGAAATAAGCAGTTAAGAGAAAGGGGGGCTTAGAGTTGTGAATAGTTGTTTAATTTTAGAGTTAAAGAATAAATTGATATAATTTTCTTCAAATAGTGGAATTTGGAGTTCTCTGTCACTTATATTTTAACAGATTATGAGGTGAGGTGAGCTTTTCTGGGTGCTTGGTTTAATTAACAGAGGGGTTCATCACCATGGCATAACACTTGTTGAAGATCAAAATCTTTTTTTCTAAAGCAAGGCTGTGTGCTGATTATACATCACTTGTTTTCATTTTAGCATTTTGAAATTCACCCAGTCTGGTTTGGATGAGGGAGCAATGTAACATAATTAAAGACTATGCAGTGGTCAGGAATTGTCGAAAGGGAGCCAGGTTTTAAGGTGGAATGCATCATTTTAGTGGTCCTACCCTATGTGTACAAAGGAGGCAGCGATACTGCACATAGCAGGAGAGGGAAGGCATGTCATGTTTCAAACCAAATTTGTCCAGCCATTATGGGGCTAGTACAGTTTTACATGTCAATGGCTCTGAGGTAGGATCCGGGTTACACTAATAAGATAACATGGTAATACGTAAGGTCAAAGCTATGAGAGGGAATTGCCAGCATGTTGACAGATACCTCAATGCAGAGGAATGAAAGATTGAGAGTTAATAGCTCTGGAATAAGGGTGTTGGTTGGAAACTGCAAGATGATTAGAGGGAAATAAAGGTATAATGTTAGGAGAGTCAAGAGAAATAGGAGGAAACTCAAGGGTGCCAGAGAAAGGACAGAGGTTGATGGAATCCAAGTGCAAGGTAATAGAATTGTGTCTATCAATATGGGAGAGTAGAAATATTTATGTTGCTGGAGATCAAGCTGTCTTGGGAGAAGACAACTGGAGATGGGAGGAACTAAGGGAATGGCTCCAGGAACGAAGGCCATCTATCTAAACAAACGTCAGAACTTTACGAGTCTTCTTCACACAAGTCATTGCGAATTTGCCATAAACCCTTTTTTTGCAGTCATGGGATTTGCTAAATGAGAGATTTGGTCGCTGAACAACATAGGCTTCAAAACCACCAGCCAGCACTAGTCAAGGAAGACCAAGGTCAGGAGGGCATACGGAGGGAGAGCATCTACCTTTCTTTTCTGGAGACTAGTAAGAGAGTATACTGGGAGACGTCACTAAACAGTAGCACTGCTCTTTGTCTACAGGTAGACATCTTGCTGAATAAAGAGCAGGGAGTAATGGTGTCTTAAAATGGTGATGAGCTGCCTCCTAGAATTGTTGTTCATAAGAGTTGTGAGGGATGGAGGTAGAAGAGTGGCTTTATGTATGTACACCTACAATGCTATTAAGAATAGAGTTGCAGCATTTTAGGATCCCTTTTCTGGATATTGTCCAGATCTTGTTGCATTTGAGCATGGGCTGCTTCAGTGTCTGAAGAGTCACAAATGATGCTGAATACTGTCATCAGCGAACATTCCCACTTCTGATCTTACGATGGAGGGATGCAGGAGTTGAAGATGGTTGGGCCTGAGGAACTCTTGCAGAGATGTCCTGGTGCTGAGATGAATGACCTCTAATAAGCACAACCATCTTCCTATGTGCCAAGCATAACTCCATCTTCAGCTGCTCCATCAGTGACATTCTCTATCTTAAGGTCAGAAGCGGGAATGTTCTCTTACAATTACACAATGTTCTGCACTTTTCACAATATTCAGGTTTGGGCTCATTAGAGAGAAATAAATTTAATGCCACACATATGCTAGGCATTTACAACAAGGGAGAATTTGAACTTCAGCACTTAACATTCAGTAACATCACCATCACTGAATGCCCCAGTATCAATATCTGAGGTTAGCCTTGACCAGAAATTGAATTGGACTAGCCGTATAAATACTTTGACTATAAGAGTAGCTCAGAGGCTGGGAATTCGTTGGTAACTCACCTCCTGACTCCCCAAAACCTTTCCACAATCTACAAGCTACAAGTAAGAAGTGCAAAAGAGTACTCACCACTTGCCTGCATGAGTACATCTCCAACAAAACTCAAGAAGCTTGATTCCATCTAAGAGAAAGCAGCCCGCTTGATTGGCACCACATCTGCAAGCATCCATTCCCTCCATCACTGACACTCAGAAGCAGCACTGTGTACCATCTACAAGATGCTCTATAGAAATTCACCAAAGATCCTCAGACAGCACCTTCCAAACCCACAACCATTTCCATCTGGATGTTCAAGGACAGCTGATACAAGGAAAAACACCGCTTGTCAGTTCCCCTCCAAGTCACTCACCATCCTGACTTGGATGGTGGCACAGTGGTTAGCACTGCTGCCTCACAGCGCCAGAGACCCGGGTTCAATTCCTGCCTCAGGCAACTGTCTGTGTGGAGTTTGCACATTCTCCCCGTGTCTGCTTGGGTTTCCTCTGGGTGCTCCGGTTTCCTCGCACAGTCCAAAAATGTGCAGGTTAGGTGAATTGGCCATGCTAAATTGCCCGGAGTGGAATGGGTCTGGGTGGGTTGCTCTTCGGAGGGTCAGTGTGGACTTGTTGGGCCGAAGGGCCTTTTTCCACACTGCAAGTAATCTAATCTAAATTTGGAGATGACACTAAGGTAGGCAGAGTTGTGGATAGTGCCGAAGGATATTGTGGGTTACAGAGGGATATAGATAAGATGCAGAGCTAGGCTGAGAAGTGGCAAATGGAATTTAATGTGGAAAAGTGTGAGGTGGTTCATTTCAGAAGAAGTAACAGGAATGCAGAGTACTGGGCTAATGGTGAAATTCCCAACCACTGCACTGTTTGGAGACCCAAGTGTCATCCTCTTTCCTTCTTCTCTCACCTTTGCCTGTACTAGGCCGTCAGCTTCTCCTGCTTTCATGCCCTTTGCTGTTGAATTAGACAAAGGCAAAACCTCACCTCACTTCCCAAGATCAAAGAAGAGAGTATCCTGGGAGACCGCACTCAACTGGTTCATGACATCTTGAAGTTGTTAGAAGACTGGAGGCATGGGTTTCTCACATGGTACTGACTTAATCTTGAAGGTGGTGGAACTTAATTTACACGGTCTCCCATTCATAGAGAGTGTATAGTACATAGGCTCCTGCCACTGGACAACACATTGCCCGTTCTACTGCTGGCTCACCATTGAATTTATTTCACAAATTCAACCTGATAATTGGGAGATCAGCTAATTTAATTCCCATGTTTGCAGGTCCCTTTAAATTCCACCCATTGTGACCACAATGAAAGAGTTAAGCTCTGAGAGAAATAGAGATATCAGACTACTACTTGTGTAGATTTTTAAAAGTATGCAATCCCAATAGCCTGTGACTCAGATAGATTTAGTTAATTGTTATACACTTTGTATATCTTGGGGAAATAAATCCAATTTCTTCCTTCGGTTTACGATTAGAATTTTGCCTGCATACGACCAACCTATTAACAATAAAAGCAACATTTGCATTTATATAGCATCTTCAATGACTTGAAACTGTCCCAATCTATACAGCCAATGAAGTGCAATCCCTGTTGTGACAGTTAAGATACAGCGGCTGATTTGAGCACAACAAGCTCCCACAATGAGATAATGACCCAATAATCTGTTTTCTCAGTGATGGTGGTAAAAGCAAAATATTGGCTGTCAGATAACCATCAGAGCAGCAGATGCTGGAAGGTACGCATTGGGACTGTGTGGAAGCCTGGATGCAGCATATGCCCTGGGAACTTCTGGGAAATTAAAGATCCTGATGGGCAATTCCCCTGTGTCTGGAACACACCAAAAGAATCCATTAAAGGTGCAAAATTCAAAGGATTCTGCTTATCCAGAAAATGTTAGTCAATTAAAAGCTGCTGTAACTGCTGGGGAACACCCAATACACCGTATACCATCCTTCAAACACCTCCCTGACTTCTTAGACTCCTGGCAACCACCTCCGTCAACATTCCGACCAGAAATCCCCTATCCAGCATAAATCAACACCCAGCCCCTACGACATTAGCATCATCTTCCCTCCCATCAGTTTTAAAATACCTCCCCATCTTGACATGCCAGTCAACCCTCTCCTCACCCATCTGCCCTGACAAGTCCTCCCCATTCAATGGACCTGACACAATGTCCCCACTCCCCAGACACAATGCACCTCTTCCCAACTAGCCTGGACACTCTTTCAGTGTCAATATCCCCACTCCCACCACTACTGGACCAAACAGATAACCCCCTCCCCTGCCAACACTGACCCCAAACCTCTCCCAGATACCAGATGTGACAAACCTAATACCCTCCTTCCCAACCCCAAATTAACCTTAGCACCTATCACCTACCTGGTACCCTACCCACCTGGTCCTCTGGTAACCTACCCCACCTGGCAACCTAACCCCCCACTTCCCTTACATCATCACCCTTTCACTGCAGCTATGAAAAAGTGTCTGGCTGTGCAGGTGGATATTTACATCTCAGAACTCTGCACAATGCTGCAAAAAAAAGGGGTGTTCTTTGTCTTCCCCAAGTACCTTACAATGTGAGGAAACTGTTTGATTTCTGATGTGTTTCATATTTCTGAATTCCCTATTAGAAATGTAGGGGCTAGCACTAATGTCAATAAATAATAATGCAATGGCAATCTGACTGCAATTGGTTCCACTCCTTGGAATGTCCAGGCCAGTATTTCACCCAAAAGTCCAAAGCACTGCATTGTTCAGCACTGCACTGGATTTTGCACACCAGTGTACAGAGAGGAACTTGAACTTATTGTTGTCAGGCTCAGAGATAAGGATAATAGACATCAAACCACAGACTTAAACACAACAATGCTCTATTGCAGTGTTAATAATTGTTGTGGTTTGTTACACTTTCTTTGTTCGGATGAACTGACATGATGAGAAACAAGTTCTATTTTAGCACCTTGTATCAGAACAAATGCAAGCAACATATTGGGTATTGTTCCCTGCCCTCTATTTACTTCAATGTGCCTCCACCAGTATTTACTTCTGCATCAAAATAGATGTTTCTCTGCTTATTATCCATACAGCTCCTCTGGGTGTGATTGGCAACTTAGTATTAATTTCTGCTGAATCTAAATTGTGGAAGTAGGAAATCCGACACAACTTTCTAATATGTGCTATGTAACAGCATATTCAGTCAGCCGGTTTTTCTGAACATTGTTCGTTGGAAGTGAATGCAATTTGGAGAATTGAGGCCATGGTTCATAATCCTATATTTATTCATGTTTCAAACCCCCACCCCAACCTTTGTTCAGGAAGTCAGCACAGCCTTGCCATAATGTTACAGAAAATACTTCCTTTTTCCTTCAGTCTGTAATAGATTCAAAGTTACAGGAATTAAAGGATAATGCTCTATGATACTGTCTCATTAAAAGAACTCCCCGTTGATACTGTCCTGAGAAGAACTAGTGTCATACTTTAAAAATGAGAGGTCCCCCATTTAAAACAGAGATAAAGAAATATTATCTTCTCTCAGAGGATTGTGAGTCTTTGGGATTCCCTTCTTTAAAATACAGTGCATGCAAACTTTCTAAGTATTTTTAAGGCAGAGGCAGATGGATACTTTTTGATTAACAAAACATGAAAGATTTTCAGACATACACAGGAATGCAGAGTCGAGGTTAAAATCAGGTCAGATTGAACGGAGGAGCAGCCTGAATGGCCTGTTCAAGTTCCTTAGAGAGTCATAGAGATGTTTGATTAGGTTAGATTCCCTACAATGTGGAAACAGGCCCTTTGCTCAACCAGTCCACACCGACCCTCTGAAGAGTAACCCACTCAGACCCATTTCCCTCTGACTAATGCACCTAACACTACGGGCAATTTACCATGGCCAATTCACCTGAACTGCATATCTTTGGACTGTGGGAGGAAACTGGAGAACCCGGAGGAAACCATCAGACACAGGGAGAATGTGTAAACTCCACACAGACAGTCACCCCAGGCTGAAATCGAACCTGGGACCCTGGTTCTGTGAGGCAGCTAACCACTGAGCCACCGTGCCACCCCTGTAAGAGCAGTCCATATATTATGAATGATATTCCTATCACTGAACTAATGAAATGGTTTGTCAGATGTACTAGAAAGGCCAGCTTTAGTTTGAGAAACACCAATTACTACTGGTTAGATTTTTGAGTTTATACCAGGAGGATCATGCTATTGGAAAATCACAAACTCAATGCTTTTCTCTGCAGCCCAACTCATCAACTTTGCTCCCTAAATAGCAACCAGATATCAACTTGTCACTGAACTGTTGCACTAGGTCTTTCGATGTGTTTAATGAGCTTTAACATAATGGGACATTTTAAAAAATGTTCTCTGTAACAATTGGATTCTTATTGCAGATATATCTGCACTGTTACTGCTCTCTGTTCCAAACGGGCAACACTGTTCGACAATGACTGGAGAAACAAAAACGCTTGGCGAGCAGTAAGTTCTTCATATCAGTCTTTGACAACCCAAGCAGCTATGCTATCACAGCCAGGAGCTTATCTGACTGACACAGCCCAGTAAAGAGGTTCAAAGACAGCAAGAATTGCAGCATTTTTCATGCTGGAACAACAATGAATTAAATGATTGCTGACAACTTGATTAACTTGCAGATGAGTATGATCGCAAACAAAAAAGCAATTAGTGCTCGAAATAGATTCTTTCTTTCTTCTGGTACTTGAACAATTGTCAATAACTTATGTGTTTTCATTATAGAGACTTTTTTAAAGTTCAGAGAGAAACATGATTTTATCTCAATTTAAATTGATACGTTGACAAGTTTGTCTTTTTAACAGCTTTGGTGTTTGATTTTATAAAAGATTTATTTTGAGGATAATGGTAGGGGAGTACATTAAACCCTCCTGCTGGCTACAATTGTACTAAATTGCATTGTGCTGTGGTATGTAACTGTATATTTTGGTGATGGTGCTGATGGAAGTTTCAGGTCAAATTGGTGTTTGAGCTTCTCCCATTGTTTGCCTCTACTCAAGCACTATTGAAGCTGCCTGAAAAACTAACTGCGAAGTTAGTTATCAGCGGCTGGTTGAGTTTTCAAATAAATCTTTCTCATCTTTTTAGCTGCACAAATGCTATCCATTAACATTCATCCTGATGGCTCACTTTCATGCATCCCTTAGCAGCTCTGTGATAGAGTGGTAATGCCAGCTAATTTTACAGCTGGGGCTAGATTTTATTTGTTTTTTTCTTTGTTGTGCTGTGATAACATCAAAACAAAGAAGAATTAAAACAGCAATCCCACAGTGATCTTGGTTTAAAACAGAGCGTCATTTCATGAAATGGGGAAACCTTCTATGTAAACGGGATTAGCAGAGGGATTGAATTCAAGAGTCGTGAAGTGATGTTGCAACTGTACAGGACTTTGGTTAGGCCACATTTGGAGTACTGTGTGCAGTTCTGGTCGCCTCACTTTAGGAAAGATGTGGAAGCTTTGGAGAGGGTGCAGAGAAGATTTACCAGGCCCAGAGAGTGGTGGGGGCACGGAATGCGCTGCCTGTGGGAGTGGTAGAGTCAGAATCTTTGGTGACCTTTAAGCGGCAATTGGATAGGTACATGGATAGGTGCTTAAGCTAGGACAAATGTTCGGCACAACATCATGGGCCGAAGGGCCTGTTCTGTGCTGTATTGTTCTATGTTCTATGTTCTAACCCAGGGAGAATTCATCATTGAGACATATACAAGTTGAAGCACAAACATGTTGAAAGGCTGTGCAATGGGGTAAAATCTAAAAAGAAAGGTGCTGCAGATAAACATTAACAAATTATTCCATAATCTGTTTCAGATCTAGTATGATGCTGATTTTTGTTATAATTATTCTTCTTCCTTGTTGATCTCCTTTACATTATCTCTCCCTGACTATGGGCAGCACGGTGGCTCACAGCACCAGGGTCCCAGGTTCAATTCCAGCCTTGGGTGACTGTCTGTGTGGAGTTTGCACATTCTCCCCGTTTCTGTGCGGGTTTGCTCCGGTTTCCTCCCACAGTCCAAAGATGTGCAGAGCAGGTGAATTGGCCATGCTTAATTGCCCATATTGCGAGGTGCATTAGTCAGAGGGAAACGGGTCTGGGTGGGTTATTCTTTGGAGGGTCGGTGTGGACTGGTTGGGCCAAAGGGCCTGTTTCCACACTTTAGGGAATCTAATTTAATCTACTCTGTACTTTAGTAAAATTTCAAGCCTTGTAGACTCTTAGCTCTTTCTCACAGTGTTTCATTCTGTTATAGTTATTTACAGCATGATGTTAAGCTGTACCTTTTAACACAGAAAAGGAGGTTGTGTTCTCAATCTCCTGTCCACTCACAACTCGAACATCAAGAACACATGTAGTGATGGTGATCTGCAGCTTAATAACACATGGTTGACAGCTTCCTTTTTCTTCTGAAACCCTTTTATGTTTGTCCTCCTTGTTTGGCTTCTCCATTTGTTTGAGGATAGTGATTGACAACAATGAACAACAGGAATGAAATGCTAATCATTGGAATATTTTTAGACCGCTCATCCACAAGCTGTTGAACATTACCTGGGACTGGAATGTTTGGATTCCCAAGAGTTGAGTCGGTTTTCTTGAGTGATTCTATCAATGCCTCTTTCTGATTTTGCAGAAATTGGTTACTTCAATCTGACCTTAGAGTCATAGAGTTATAGACTTGCACAGCATGGAAACAGACCCTTTGGTCCAACCCATCCATGCCAGCCAGGTATCCTAAATTAATCTAGTCCCATTTGCCAGCATTTGACCCATATCCCTCTAAACCCTTCCTATTCAAGTACTCAACAGTCAAGATGATACTGCAGATCACGCCTTTAAATCAATTAAATCAATTTCCACATGTTTCAGTGGCCTTGATGGAAAAGGTGACAGTAATAGTAGCTCTTACTTGGCAGTTCACTACATAGTTAATGCTGTTAGCAATTATTTCTTCTGAATCAAAAAAATTCTGGCCGACATACTGACTATTGTACACTCAGACAACACTTTGTTATACCCAAATGCCTCTGATGTGTAAGGATTTTGGCATGTTACATCTGTAACACCATAAGGCATTGTTAATCTTTTGTGTGTTTCTCTTTCCAGGTGTAATGTCTGCAGGTAATGCAGACTAGCATGTGGAACTCAATCCCAGGTGGTAGGACCATTGAGGACACCCAGAGCAGAGTTACCATCACTGAGACTACCTTTAAATTCCAATTCTTAATCTTCTCCTCTGTTAATTGAATTTGAAGTTCACCCATTGTTGTGCAGGGATTTGAACCACTAATCTCAGAACATTAACTGACATCCCTAGATCACTGGTCCAGGAACATTGCAATTATACCATCTCGTCTTAAAAATGCGCATAGAATTGCCAAGGCCTTTAAAAATCAGGAAGTTTTAACTAAACAGGGATACACACAGACACCTCAGAACATGTCAATGTTCCAGATTAATTATAGCAACAGACATTCTGATGTTAACAACTCTCATACATAACCAAACCTCTGGAATGTGACAATGACTTTTTTCTGTCTTATCAAGATATACAACATCCATTATTGACAAGAACCAGGAGATATTGTTGAGAGTAGGAAATGACATGATCATGTGATCTTAAATAATACAATGAGATTGATAGTGCACTGAAATCCAATGGATGATCTGATTTGGGGTATTGTCTTATATTGCAAGGGGCAAAGACAGAAAGGATTAGAATGTTGTAACTCTCAAGATCACTGATGCTGTAAGCAGGGACACATGATGTAGTCAAATGGAAAGTGTGCTTTGTGTCGTTGATACTCGGAGCACCCCATGGTGTAAAGAGTACCTTTGATGGACGCCATGTTGGAGAGTCTAACAATGAATTCTCTGAGGAATATCAAGTTGAAGAGCTCTTGATGTTATCAATTTCACAATTAACTTAAACAAGTCATCAATGAAAGTGAGGTGCCTGCTGTATTCAATGCAATGCAGCATTGGATTATTAAATTCATATAGCTATCTTGGATGGCTGGTTTGCAATGCATTGTGATGCTAATAGCATGGTTTTGATTCCTGCACTGGCTGAGGTTACCATGAAGGACTCTCCTGCTCAATTTCTTCCTTCACCTGAGATGTGGTGACCCTCAAGTTAAACCACCACCAGTCATCTCTCTCTAATAAGGAAAAACAGCTGTATAGTCTGGTAAGACAATGGCTCCTTTACCTTTCTGAGGTATGCTATCTGGCTATCCTGTTAGACAACATTCATTGATCTAAATATCTTTATCTCAGTCTTATACTTTCTGAATCTCTTGTTGTTTCCTGGTCTGTAGCTGGTAAATATTTTGTGTGGTAAAGCAAAGAACTACGGATGCTGGAAATCTGAAGCAAAACAGAAATTGTGAGAGAAACTCAGCAGTTCTAGTGGCACCTTTAGAAAGAAAGCAAAGTCAAACATTTTGTGAGCTCTGATGTGTGAGCCTCACCCTCTTCATTGAAGAGTAAACCAGTTGCTTTGTTCTATTTGATGGTTTCCTTGACAGCCTGTCTGTTGATTTTTTGGTACTTCCTCAGTACAAAATCAGTAGTTAAGTTATACTCTTTTACATCAGTCTAAACCTTGGTGGCACCTTATCCATATCCTTAATATTCAGAAGAGTGACCAACGATTTATAATCAGTTCAACCTTAAACTCTGATCACATCACATTAAAAAATGTTCACACACCTACGTAACTGCGAGAGCTTTGTTTTTGAATTGTGGTTCAATGCTGTTCTAATTCAGTAAATGATCAAGCAGTATGATAAATTAATCTATCTTTCTGAACCTGAAAGAATACTGCCATCAATTCTGTTGCAGACACATCAACTCCTTCTATGTTCAGTACTAAGATTTCTGAAGAGATTTGGAGTTTGGATATTGTCAAAAGCAATTTCCTGATGAATATTTCAACAGCATCCTGGCAAAGTATCTGTCTCAAAGGCTCATTAACCTCTTACAAGTTTGAGAGGAAGAAAGTACTCACTTGATTCGCCCCCATCTCAAGGAATGATTAAAGTCTTTTGAAATTCCTAGGCAGCAGAAATTCACTGGCAGCTTTGGTTTTCTGAGAATCTACAGTGACTCCTGTAGCATAGATAATGTTAACAAGAAATTTTGTTTTTCAATTTTGTAAACTTCACTTCTCATTTTATGTTAGATTTACATTCCATTGGGATTTTATGATTGTTCTAACTCTTGTTTTGTATTGTGCTTTCCTGGCCCTGTGTATTAGTATATTGTTCACGTGACAAATTTAACTCGGCAAAAGTGAAGACTGCAGATGCTGGAAACCAGAGTTTAGATCAGAGTGGTGCGGGAAAAGCACAGCAGATTCCTGATGAAGGGCTTTTGCCCGAAACGTCGATTTTCCTGCTCCTCGGATGCTGTCTGACCTGCTGTGCTTTTCCTGCACCACTCTGATCTAAACTCTGACAAATTACACTGTCTCTGCCTTCCAAAGTATTTGGTATTGTTCCCTGAAGCGTTTCTTGAGGAAGGCTATTCGAAAGTGTAATTCATTGAAGTAGGAATACCCAAAAGGGATGTTAATAAATAAAGTCCACATTCTACAATCTTCACACAGGATATTTGCCAAAATCTACCAATATCATCCAGTTTGGTGAAGAGGATATTTTTGGTTAGTTTCACTAGACTTTTTCTCTCTGAAGCTATTGAGTGATATTCATTCTACTGTTCCTAGCCCAGCCCCAGGCTTTGGACCAGCCTCCCAACTCAGCACAGTGGGAGCTATCCCTAAACTGAGCACAGAAAATCCTGCTCACAAACTAAACTCACCTCCTGAACTGTGCACAGCAGTCCCTGCTCTCAAACCAATTACTGTGGGCTTCCAGAGACCGGTGCCCTGATCATTATAACTCACTGTCTCAGGCCCTGACTGTAGCAATACATGAACACTACCTGTTGGCAAATTTAACAGAGGAAATATTCCTTATCTGAGCATACAATTCACTTCTTATTTGCCTTTATCTAAGTGTGGGGTGTGGCACTTTTC
The DNA here is from genome assembly GCF_004010195.1 of Chiloscyllium plagiosum. Taxonomy (NCBI): domain Eukaryota; kingdom Metazoa; phylum Chordata; class Chondrichthyes; order Orectolobiformes; family Hemiscylliidae; genus Chiloscyllium; species Chiloscyllium plagiosum. The sequence goes on from NC_057716.1 coordinate 92,984,262, forward strand.
TTGGTTTCTAAAAGATGATTGGCTTTTCATTATCCTTTGTGGTAATGTGGTTGGTAGCCTGTTTTTAACTTGCCCATACCTGAGAGCAACTGCTGAAACTCATTTCAAAACTCAATTCATTGGTTTGTAACTTCATTAATGTATGGATTAATTTCAATTTTAAGTGTGCCTTTGGCTTAGTAGTAAATATTCTTCAACCACCTCTTTTATCTGAGCCTTGTCATTAGTTGGACACTCACCTTCATGGCACTTGCCAGTGTGTTGGTCCGTACATATCAAGATGATGATTGGTGAACCTTTCTCCTTTTTGGCATATTTTGCACATTTCCTCACTCATGGCCATAAAACTGAATCTCTTCACTCAATGTTTTTCATGGCGCATCACTTTGCCCTTAGACGAACATTCAGAGCTTTCTTTCACCAGTGATCTGCACTACTTTCTTTAGCGCAAAATCCTTTCTGATAAGGACAACCTTTGTGAAGGCCTCTACTCGTACTGAGGATATAGTTATAGAGCTTTACAGTACCAAAGAGGTCCTTCAGCTCATCAAGTCCCTGCCAGTCATCAAACACCAATTCACTCTAGTTCCATTTTCAAGCATTTGGGCTGTACCTTGTACACTATTGCATTTGAAGTGCTCGTACTTTTTAAATGTCATGAAAGTTCCCACCTCAACCATCCTTTCAGGCAGTGAGTTCCAGATATCCACCACCTGTTGGGTTTTTAAAAAATCATCCTTAAGTACCTTCTAAATCTCCTGTCCCTTACCTTAACTCAGTGCTCACTGGTTATTGATTCTTCTACAAAGGGGAACTTTTTTCCTAACTCTGCCATCTTGCATACATCACTTTGCATATTTCTCTGCTTAAAGGAAAACAATCCCAGCCTATATAGTCTGCTCATAGCTGAATCACTCAAACCCAGGCAATATGATGGTGAATATCCTCTGGACACTCTCTAGAGCAATCTTCTCCTTTCTGTGGTGTGGTGATCAGAACTGCACTCTCCACTCCAGCTATGGTGTAACTCACATTGTATACAGCTCCTTCCCCTTTTTTTCATTCATTAATGGATGAGAATCAGCAAGTTTCCCTGTCTAATCAGGTGTCAGGCAGGGTTCCCTCCTCTCTCCTTTCTTAGTTTTTTTGTATTCATTTGTGGGATGTGAGCATTGCTGGCTGGACCAGTATTTATTGCCCATTCCCAGTTGCCTTTGAGAAGGTGGTGGTAAACTACCTTCTTGAACCACTGGAGTTCACCTACTGTGGCTTGGCCCACAACACGATTAGGGAGGGAGTCCACTTTTTTGTCTCAGCAACAATGAAGGAAAGGTGATATATTTCCACATCAGAATGGTGAGTGGCTTGGAGGGGAGCTTAGTGACGTAAGTGTTTTGGGGTTTGGAAGATGCTATCTAAGCATTTTGGGTGAATTGCCTCATCGTCAGAAGTTTCCAGCAAGCACCAAGATATTATTTGGCTGGTGGTGAAAAGGCCACTTGCCAAATAGTCATGCGTGCCCGTGCTCTATGCACCACCACAAACTGCCCTCAAAGCTGCACTGGTGAAGAGACTTTCACTCATCTTCTTCTGGAATGTGTCTTTGCAAAGGTAGTTTTTGTCAACGTTCGTCCCATGCAGCTCCATGACACTGTGCTCTATGGTCTGTTCCCCAGGACACACACTGAGACACCCAATTAACTGTGCCTGGAGGACCATCAACTTGGTGAAAGACACCCTTTGGTCTGCCTGAAACTTGTTGGTCTTCCAGTGTAAAGAGATGACCACAACTGAGTGTTGCAGACTGGCACATTCCAAGGTCCAGGACTACATGCTGAGGGCAGACTAAAGCTTGGGGCAGCTGCCACCATGTCACAGTGGGGAAAGACCACTGCTGAAGGTCTTTCCGATGAAGCATAATGAGGGTCTGTTCAATTATCAGACTCTTTCATTGTAAATACTGTCCTGTCTGAGTAAGAAATGTCAAATTCCAATATTTGTTTTTCTTGACATGCAAAGTACAGCTTTAGTACCTGTGGATATAGATGAAGGCTTTTAAGAATAAAGTACATTTTGCAAAAAAAAGGATGTAAAATAGCTTTCTTTGCCAAACAGTTGGCTCAGCACGTGTGATGTCAACGTTTTTAAAAACTTAATCATGCATGAGTTCTGGACTTAGCTAACTGGGCCAGCATTTAATGCCCATTTCTAATTACTGTAAAAGCTGCAGTTACTGTGGTGTGGGGACACCCAGTGTGTTGGGAGGTATGGAGGTCCAGGGTTTTGACCCAAAACCATGCTTTCATAATGATGAAGATTTTTGACAACATAAATAATGACAAACAGTTCCAAATCGGAGGTGGCTTGGCCACTAAATGTCACAAATTTAAGACAGTTGGTGAAAGAAGTGGAGGCAATATGAGGAGTTTTTTTAATATATAGCATAGTGTTTTAAGCTGGTAAGCACTGCCTGATAACATGATGGAATTTGAATCAATATTCTGTTGAATAAATATTTGGATCAATATTTGGATGGGAAGGTTTGAAGGGCCTTAGTACAAGGGCAGGCGAGTGGGGATAATTTGGTGGGCTGATTAGTCTTCTTCTGTATTACATGATTCCACAACAATGCTTTACAATCCTTGGCATCATATGCTTTTGCTTTCCACAACTTGAATGTCGACTTAATCATGGGAAACAGAAAACTGTGCATAATACTCTTAAAGTGGTCTCACATGTGGCAGATAGTTTCATCTTCCTTGCTTGGATAATACAGAGGAGAACTGCCCGATCAGTATACTCCTGTACATTGTCATCTTTCACCCTTTCTAGCAAACCCTAGATGCTTTTGCTGCGATTTAGGTTCTATGTAATTGCATTTGTATTTTCAGGGAATACATTCTCAATGCCTGGGGTTCACAACCTACTTAAGTATATCTATACAGCAACAGTGTAGTAGTTAACATGAGATTTCCTTCTTCATCTTAAAATATGAGTGATAATTTTTGGTAACGGTCATTTAATTTGCTGAATGTAAAGATAAGAATCCTTGCCAAGAAGCAACAATTTCAGCAGTAAGGTTACGCCATCAAGATACATTCCTGAAATACTTGCATTGTAGCCTGCTGCATGTGAGAGAGACTTAGAAATCACAAATGAGCCCCCTTGTACATTACTATTGTACAGTGTTGCAAATATGCAGTTAAGAAACAATTCCTCCACGTATGAGGAAGGGTCTGTTCTGAGGAAGAGTCACTGAACCTGAAACATTAACCCTGATTTTTCTCCACAAATGTTGCCAGACCTGATGAGCCTTACCAGCAATTTCTGTTTTTGTTTATGATTTCCAGCATCTGCAGTTTAGATTAATTCCCTAGAGTATGGAAACAGGCCCTTCGGCCCAACAAGTCCACACAGACCCTCCGAAGAGTAACCCACCCAGACCCATTCCCCTACCCTAGATATTCCCCTGACTTGGCAATTTAGGATGGCCAATTCACCTGATCCGCTCAACTTTGGATTGGGGAAGGAAATGGGAGCACCCGGAGGAAACTCACGAGACACAGGGAGAATGTGCAAACTTCACAAAGATAGTTGTCCAAGGTAGGAATCAAACACCGGTCCCTGGTGCTCTGAGGCAGCAGTGTTAACCACTGAGCCACCGTACCACCTATTCTTTCAGTTTTTATTAATTTAATTGACTATGGGTTCATAGTCATGAATCATAAAATGTGAAACATAAAAATATTTCTTTATTTTGGACTGCCTTCCCTGTATGACTGATGCTGTTAGTGATTAAACAAGAACCTTTGGTGCTGCATACACATTTTGACCTTTGGTGCTACATACACATACACTGCTTTTCTCTGAAGAATTTATCTTTTTGTCTGAAGTCCAGCATACATCAGAATTTTAGGAACCAAGTGGAAAAAGTGATCTATGCATTTATCACAAAAGGTTTCATTTTTGGGACCTTTTCAAGTTGTCTGTAGTACAATTTCAGAACTGATTTGCACTGAGCTGATCCCAAATGATGCTGACACAATGTATCACTCCCAACAGATTTGAATTTAAATTGAAAACAAAATCTGATCTTTTTGAGAGGTTTTATTTTGCACGCTGCTCTTTATTAGGCACACACATTATATAGAAGGGCAGTAACATTCATTTCACAAACTGACAAAAGGCTGAAAGGGACAGTGGAGTTATCTGAATATTTAACATTATTGTTATGCCTTGGTTTAAAGAAATATCTTTAAGCAGTATCTGGAAATCTGCTGTTCAGAAACACCAATTGTCTAGAAATGGTTGAAGCAGACCCAAGCAACTCATGGCATTGTTTTAGTACAAGACTTTGGGAGTGGAAACATGAAAGATACGCTATACAGATAAATAAAATAATTTGTTACTGCTTTATAATGTCTTTGCAACATTTTATCCTTAATGTAAATATTTATATCTACAGCATTGTTCAATTCACATATGGCATGGTGGCTCAGCGGTTAGCACTACTGCCTCACAGTGCCAGGGACCTGGATTTGATTCGACCCTTGGGTGACTGTCTATGCGGAGTATGCACATTCTCCCTATGCCCATGTGGGTTTCCTCTGGGTGTTCTGGTTTCCTCCCATGGTCCAAAGATGTGCAGGTTGGTTGAACTGGCCATGCTAAATCGCCCATACTGTCCAGGGATGTGTAAGTTCGGTGGAGTAGCCATGGGAAATGCAAGGATAAGGTGGGGTCTGGGTGGAATAATCTTTGGAGTGCCAGTGTGCATATTTGGACTCAATAGGCTGAATGGCTTATTTCCACATTGTAAGGATTCTACGAAGATTTATAAATTCTAATTCATTCCAAAATCTTAAAATTCTGAAATCCAGAAATGACTTAACCTTTCTGGATTGGAGAGTTACAGTGTATATAGTGGGGAATGGAATTCTATGGATTTTTCAACAGCAACTATTTGGTGGGTCTAATAGCCTCATTCTGTGTCACACTAACTCTTGGATTGGAGTGCATGCAGGGTGTAGGTCCCTGTTATCAGGTGTAAAAGTTGACAGCAAGCCTAGCTATGATTTTGATGGAGTGGAGAATGGAAGTGAAGAAAAGGGATGAAGGAAGTGATGGAGAGTAGCAGGACACAAGGAACGGAAGAAATGATGGAAGTAATAGGGTGTGGGGGAATGTACAGCAAGGAATGAGAGATGGATGAATGGAAGGATGGTGCTCGATTTAGTGTTTCCCATTCATAATCTCAGGGCGTCTCATAGCACTTTATAACAAATGGGATACTTTCAAAGTAAGTAAATGCATAGACAGAGAGTTTCTTTGGAAAGAAAAAATGACTTTACATTTCAGGTCAATGACATTTTGTAACATCTCCTATAGTATACCTGAACCATAGAATCATGGTAATACGGGAAATGGGGCATTCAATTATAATTATACACTGTGGATCTCTCAAACATTAAATGTCTTAATTACCTATTGATACATTTTATTGATATTGGTTGAGGAATAAATCTTGGCCAGGAGAGAACTACTGTGCTCTTCTTCAAAAAGTAACAGTGGAATATTCGCCTGTGAGGGCAGATAATACTTTGATTTAACACTTCTTCCAAAACATAGCTGAACTAGAAATTAAATTCCCCTTTGCATGAAATATGGCAAAAACTTCTATTTTGTTTCTAATTTTACATTTCATGAACTAAATTGTGGGCTATATGTCTTCAAAATGGGCAATTCGCGATGTGCAATTTAACAAGCAGTTATTAATTATGAACAAAAGCAAAATTTAAACAGGAATGGCACCTCTAATATATGCCATTGTCAGAATGTAAAGCAATTTAAATCCATTGTCTGTAATCATAGTGAAAAAAATTAATTTCTATGTCAGCATGACTAATCCAATGATTTCTTTACAACATTGTGGAATTAAATTTTGAATTTCCCTACCTGTATAACAAGAAAGCCTACATCTGTTAAACAATGGTTAACCTGGTATCATTAAAGTTAGGTAAAATCATAATTTTCATATTCAAATGACAAAACAAAAATCTAGTTGATGAAATACGTGGAGTCTTCATTACCAGTAATCCCAAAACCAGGCTGCAGAATGTTATTCTTAGGCAATCCCTCAGGATTGAAGATGACTAGCTTACACTGCAGTTTCGTATGTTCTTTGGATAGCTGATAGTTCAATACTTCATCCACAGAATTGGCCACATACTGGGGCAGGTGGTGCCTGAAGGGTTGAACTGATGAATTGTTTGGACATTTGTGTGCTCTCTTCAATATCAAAACTTTATATCCGCCTTTTTACAGATGAAGTCACTCAATGTGTTCATTGCTTTCTTCAATCAATGTTTAAATTACCTCATTTGGGTCGGTCACTAGCCAATGCCTTCCATGGGTCATGCCAGGTCAGCAGGGGTAGACTAGACCTAGTCAGGAATGTTTTCAGCATATGCCTAAAGTCATTCCTTTTCCCTCCTGGGAATCACCTGCCATAACTGTATTCCAAGTGGAGCAGTCTTGCCAGGAGCCTGATGTTCAATCTACTAATCGCATGTCTACTCTGCAGAGGAAATTTTGAATGATTAGTGCCTCAATTCCTTGGCTTATTGGCTTAGGATCAGACACTATTGTTGGACTAACTTTCTTGCTACTGGACTTGGAGGATCTTGCAAATGCACCAGTGATACTACTTCTCTAACCTTGCCCAACAAGATGGCGGTGGAGTTGGGCTCCTGAGGTGGGGCTTGTCAGGTCTGAGTGCTTTTCTTTTTGTTTCCTCTTTTCTTGTTTTCTTTTCTATCTTCTATTTTTCTTCCTTACCTCTTGAGCTTGGATTGCATTGTTGATGGACAGTGTGAACCTGGAGAGAGTCCAGTATGGAGGAGAGTAGACCCAGCGCAGACCTCAAACATTCCTAAAACTGGAGCCGTGGAAGCCCTGGTGGTGATGGCGCATGGCAGTAAATGGGCTCCAGCGCAAGCCCAGACAGTGGAAGCAGTGGTCAGTAATGAGGCGGCAGTGGTTAGCTGCATGAAATGGCGGCAGTGGTGATGCGGCAGTCAGGGCCGAAGCTTGGCGTGCCTGGGCCAGTGTTAGCCCAGCACAGGTGAAAACATGCCCAGTGCGGGAGAGCACGATCCCTCTTGGGGAAGCCCAGCTTGGAGCATCTGTAAGACCACAGCTCAAGAAAGGACTATAATGCTTGACATTTCAACTTTACTTCTTTATTTTTCTACTTTTATGCTAAGAAGACTGTAGTGCTGAACTTCTAACTTATTTCTTTATTTCTCCATTTCTGTAACTAAGATTTTGTGCCTAGGTACTTTGTACCCAAGATGGCACCATGTGGGCGATATTGTACACTTGCATCATATACTTGTACCCCGTACATAAGTACACGTGACAATAAAACTTAAATCTAAATCCAGAACTTTGAGATATCTGCTCCAGCTTGTCCAAGTCTTTGAAACACTTAGGACTATAGAGATCACCGATGCCTAATAAGACATGACCTTAATCTTGGGTTTGAGATCAAGTACCAGATTCTGTGGTCAGAACTGGCACACTTGGAGTTGATGATCAATGTTGTCCATCTATGTCAGCTTTTGTCAGGAGGAGGCTCTCCAAATAAGAAAAATGTCCCACATTTCCCAGGATCTCATCATCGATCTTATTCGACAGGAGGCAGGTGTCACGTTGTTCAAGCTAGTTGTAAGAGGACTTTAGCTTTCCAGGTGGTTGGTGAAAGGCACATACTGTAACGTGCTTCGAAGAATGAATTGACAAGAATCTTGAGCTGAGTTTACAACTCAGCACTCAAACAAACACCACTTGCATGCAAAAGTTCAGTGATTAAGTTATCAAGTGTTTTGCTTCAGATTGAAGACAGTGCAGGTTGAAGAGCTTAACATCTTCACTGTAAATGAATTCATACCTGTGAGCAATTTGCAGGTAGTAAAATGTAGTGTTACAATAAGGAACATGGAAATGAGAATTGGTACAATAACATATAAACTCAGCTCATCAAGCCTATTCTGCTGTTCAATAAGATCATCCAATTTTAACCTCAACTTTGTCCACTGCGTTTCATCATTTATATTAACGACTTGGATGTGAACCTAGGAGGTATGGTTAATAAGTTTGCAGATGACACCAAAATTGGAGGGGTAGTAGACAGCAAAGAAGGTTACCTCAGGGTACAACAGGATCTTGATCAGATGGGCCAATGGGCGGAGGAACAGCAAATGGAGTTTAATTAAGATAAATGTGAGATGCTGCAGTTTGGAAAGGCAAATCAGGGCAGGACTTATAAACTTAATGATAAGATCCTGGGAAGTGTTGCTGAACAAAGAGGCCTTGGAGTGATGGTTCATGCTTCCTTGAAAGTGGAATCCCAGGTAGACAGGATAGTGAAGAAGGCATTTTAAATTCTTGCCTTTATTGGTCAGAGCATTGAGTATAGGAGTTGGGGGGGGTCATGTTGTGGCTGTACAGGACATTGGTTAGGCCACTTTTAGAATACTGCATACAATTCTGGTTTCCCTCCTTTCGGAAGGGTGTTGTGAAACCTGGAAGGGTTCAGAAAAGATGTACAAGAATGTTTCCAGGGTTGGAGGGTTTGAGCTATATGGCTATTTGCCCTGGAGCATCAGAGGTTGAGGGGTGACCTTATGAGGGGCATGGGGGGGTGATGGATAAGGTGAATCATGAGGGGCATGGATAGGGTGAATAGCCAAGGTCTTTGCCCTGGGGTGGGGATGTTCAAAACTAGAGGGCATAGGTTTAAGGTGAGAGGGGAAAGATTTAAAAGGGACCCAAGGGGCAACTTTTTCATGCAGAGGATGCTGCGTCTATAGAATGACCTGCTTGAGGAAGTGATGGAGTCTGGTATGATTATGACATTTAAAAAACATCTGGATGGGTAAATGAATAATAAGGGTTTTGAGGGACATGGGCCAAATGCTGGCAAATGGGACTAGATTAATTTAAGTTACCTGGTCAGCATGGATGAGTTAGACTGAAGGCTCTGTTTCCATGCTGTGCAGCTCTATGACACTACATTCCTGCATATCCTCAAAAATCTTTTATCCACTTGGTAATCAAGAATCTACCTACCTCTGCTTTAAAAATATTTAAAGATTCTGCCATTAAAGACTTGGAGAAAAAAAACATTCTCCCTCTTGGAGAAAAAACATTGTTCCTTCATCTGTTTTAAATAGAGCCCCCTTCTTTTTAAAATATGATCCAAGGTTCTTGATTCTTCCTCAAGAGAAAATGTGCTTCCAACACCCTCAAACATTTCAATTTGTTCACCTCTGGCTCTTCTAAACACCAGAGAATACAGGAAGACCCTGTTCAGCCTTTTCTCCTCAGGCAATCACTCATTACAGGTATTATTTTAGTAAACCTTCTCTGAACTGCTTCTTCCTTGATTCCTGAAGAAGGGCTCATGCCCGAAACGTCGATTCTCCTGCTCCTTGGATGCTGCCTGACCTTCTGCGCTTTTCCAGCAACACATTTTCAGCTCTGCTACTTCTTTGACCCAAGCGTTCACCGATATAGGGCCTGTGGTGACTGATGTGGTTTCTCATTTGGATTCCACCATAGAGGATCAAAGATTGATGACATATTTCTGAAGCAGCAAAAATTAGAGAAGCATAGTCCATATGTTCTATTGATACAAACTCTTTTGTGAGGCCTTAAGAAGGCTGTGCTGCATTTGCCATGCAACGAAGATCTGTGGTACCTTTTAGGGAATGAAAACCACTCTGCAACCCTTGAAGGAGTACTTCAGCTAACGGGAGCAGATGTTTGAAGTGGTTCATTGCAATGACCTATCCTATGGCAAGTAGCAGGGAGTCTCTTCACTAGTTACTATGATCAGACATGTCTCCCATCTTGAATATCATCATGATGACAAATTCCTGAGCTCTCCCCACATATCCCTCATCTAGGAAGAGGAGTGTATGAGATATTGCTGGAGTTTATTGTTAACATGTTTCGGACTGTCAGAAGGGATTCCACTGAGTCCAGATGCCTTGCTGTTTCTCAGCTGGCGAATGGCTGTTTCAATTCCTCTAGGTAAAAACAAGCACTGCAGATGCTAGAAACCTGAATTTGGATTAGAGTGGTGCTGGAAAAACACAGCAGGTCAGGCAGCATCCAAGGAGCAAGAAAATCGACATTTCGGGCAAAAGCCCTTCATCAGGAATAGAGGCAGGGTGCCTGCAGAGTGGAGAGATAAATGAGCGAGGGTTGGAACGGGGAGGGTGGGGGGGGGGGGGGGAGGGGAAATGAGGAAACTGGTGAAGTCTACATTGATGTCCTGGGGTTGAAGTGTTCCGGGGCAGAAGATGAGGCATTCTTCCTCCAGGCGTCGGATGGTTTCAATTCCTCTCTCAACCAGAGGAGTTCCAGAATTCAGCCCAGCGAGTATTTAGCAATGGAGTGGAGGGCCTTTAAGTCAAAGGCAGAGTCCCAGTTAAGGCATTCTGAGCAATGTTCTGTCCCAAAATGTCCTGTCCATGGTGAGCTCCACTTGGCTTCCAATACAATAAACCCTTGAGTGCTTGCCATTGTTCATCTTTACAAAGCTGAACATTCTGTGCAAGTCATTGGCATCTGAAAGTTGTTGACCTGCTAGTTATTGAGCTGAAAAATGTGTTGCTGGAAAAGTGCAGCAGGTCAGGCAGCATCCAAGGAGCAGGAGAATCGACGTTTCGGGCATAAGCCCTTCTGAAGAAAGCTTATGTCCGAAACATCAATTCTCCTGCTCCTTTGATGCTGCCTGACCTGCTGCGCTTTTCCAGCAACACATTTTTCAGCTCTGATCTCCAGCATCTGCAATCCTCACTTTCTCCTGCTAGTTATTGAGTTGACTTCAATAACTCACAGCAATTTAAAGTCATCAAGATAGGCAACTGTAGCTCTAATTCAATCCCTTCTCACAAAATATATTTCGGGAATTGAGATGAGTGTAAGGAAAGGCTCATTGATTGTAGAAATAATTTTGTTCTAGATTTGACAATGAGACCGCAAATATGGCTACAGTTCTCCACAAGCAATTTTAGTTGAGTAGTCTGCTTTTAACCATATACTTTATTTCCTGCCAGTTCTCCCTCCTGTGATCAGAATTCTCATCCTTAAGACCAGGGCAGCCAGTCACCAGGAAGAGAAAAGTTTACTATCTCTCCTTAACGCAGGGGTCACTGATCATGCAATAGAATTTAAACTTGTCCAGTTTGTGGCTAATTATTTTTAAATAACATGGACTGATCATGTGTTCATAAAGTCACTACTATTAAAGAAAAACTACATAAAGAAACATTAAATGCAGCAACTTCATATTTTCAAGGTAAAACTATGTATTTCTATGATGTGGAGGAGTCGGCATTGGGCTGGGGTGGCCAAAGTTTAAAATTGCACAACACCAAGTTATAGCCCAACAGGTTTATTTGGAAACACTAGTTTTGAAGCACTGCTTCTTCATCAGGTGGTCTCCTCTCCACTTTGAGCGACAGTGGTGGAGTGGTAGTCATGATTTGGAGGAGCTGGTGTTGGACCACCTGATGAAGAAGCAGCGCTTTGAAAGCAAATGCTTCCAAATAAACCGGTTGGACTATAACCTGGTGCTGTGTGATTTTTAACTATGTATTTCTATAGCTTTGTTGATGTAACAAAGCATTCCAAGGCACTCACATGTGTGTCATGAAGTAAGATTTGACGTTGAACCATAAGCGGTGATATTAGAATAGAGAACCAAATGTTTGTTTGAAGAGTTCAATTTTATAGAGCTTTTTTAAAGGACAAAAGTGAGGTACAAAGGTTGAAAGGTAGAGGGAGGAAACTCCAGTGTTTGGTTGTGGGATTATTTAAGGCATGATCACCAATGGTGTAGGATCAAATCTAGAGATTCTCATGAGGTCAGAATTAGTCAAGTTTAGATATATCAGAGATTGAGAGACTACAGGAGGTTACAGAATAGGGATGGGCTGGGAGGCAGCCATGAGAAATTTGAAAACTAGGTTCAGCATTTTACTCTCAGCACATTCCTTAACCAGGAACTGTGAACACAGGGAGACAGGTGACAGAACCTGATGTAATTAAGGACATGGCAGTGTAGGTTTGGATGACCTCATGTTTACAGAGTGTAGAAATCGGGAAACCATCAAGGACTGTCTTAAAAGAATGAAGTGCACTTCTTAAATAAAAAAAATGTTAATATCTCTTCAGCCCAACATTATGATCTAAACTACTTTGCTGAAATTATTTGGCTCCACAAAAATATAACATCTAGAGTCCTTTTGAAATCAGAAACCAAAGTGATCGAAACAACCACAGTTATTAGAACATAGAACATAGAACAATACAGCGCAGAACAGATCCTTCGGCCTTCGATGTTGTGTTGACCTGTGAACTATTCTCAGCTCGTCCCCCTACACTATCCCAAAATGATCCATGTGCTTATCCAAGGATTGTTTAAATCTTCCTAATGTGGCTGAGTTAACTAAATTGGCAGGCAGGGCATTGCACGCCCTTACCACTCTCTGAGTAAAGAACCTGCCTCTGACATCTGCCTTAAATCTATCACCCCCTCCTCGTACAAGCTGATGTCATCATCCTAGGAAAAAGACTTCCACTGTCTAATCCTCTGATCATCTTGTATGTCTCTATCAAATCCCCTCTTAGCCTTCTTCGTTCCAATGAGAACAGAACCAAGTCTCTCAGCCTTTCCTCATAAGGCCTTCCCTCCAGACCAGACAACATCCTGGAAAATCTCCTCTGCAACTTTTCCAATACTTCCACATCCTTCCCGAAATACGACGATCAGAACTGTACACAATATTCCAAGTGTGACTGCACTAGCGTTTTGTATAGTTGCAACATGATATTGCAGCTCCAGAACTCAATCCCTCTACCAATGAAACCTAACACACCGTATGCCTTCTTAACAGCACTATCAACCTGGGTAGCAACTTTCAGGGATCTATGTACATGGAATCCAAGATCCCTCTGCACATCCACACTACCAAGAATCTTTCCATTGACCCAATACTCTGCCTTCCTGTTATTCTTCCCAAAGTGCATCACCTCACATTTAGCTGCATTGAACTCCATTTACCACCTCTCAGCCCAATTCTGCAGTTTATCCAAGTCCTCCTCCAACCTGCAACATTCTTCCACTACTCCATCAACTTTAGTGTCATCTACAAATTTACTAATCCATCCACCTATGCCTGCATCAAAGTCATTTATAAAAATGACAAACAGCAGTGGTCCCAAAACAGATCCTTGTGGCACACCACTTGTAACCAGACTCCAGGCTGAATATTTTCCATCAACCACCACTCACTGTCTTCTTTCAGAAAGCCAGTTTCTAATCCAAACTGCTAAATCACCCTCAACCCCATGCCTCTGCATTTTCTCTAACAGCCTCCCATGATAGAGATCACATTTCACTGTAGCTCATATCTTATCTGATTCCTTTGTAATGGTGAAAATCAATATGCCTTTTCAAGTGAAACATTGCCCTCACCTGTTATGCAGGGTAGGAGACCCTCAGCTGGCATTGTTTCAACTTCAAGTAGCAACCACCTGCATTTAAATAAAAGGTTTCATGTTTGACATTCTATCAAAAGACTCTTTCAACATTTATCAACCTATCTCTCAGATCCAGCCACAGTACACCACAATGCTCAGCACAAGGGTTCCCAGTATCAAGATCACTAACTAGTGATACTTTAAGGAGTTAGTAGCAATATAGTGGCTCAGTGGTTAGCACTGCTGCCTCACAGCACCAGGGACCTGGGTTCGATTCCAGCCTCGAGCAACTGTCTGTGTGGAGTTTGCACATTCTCCCTATGCCTGTTTGGAGTTTGCACATTCTCCCTATGCCTGTTTGGAGTTTGCACATTCTCCCCATGCCTGTGTGGATTTCCTTTGGGTGCTCTGGTTTCCTCCCAATCCAAAAGATGTGTAATCAAGTGAATTGGCCAAGCTGATAGGTGGATTATTCAGGTGTAAGTATAGGGTAGGGGGATAGGCTACTCTTCACGGGGTCAGTGTGGACTTGTTGGGTTGAAGGGCCTGTTTCTATACTGTGGGAACCTAATCTAAAAGCAACCTAGAAATGTCTATGTTAATTGTTTTTTCCATTCACGCACAGGATGCGGGCATCTCTGGCTAGCCCAACAGTTATTGTCCATCCTTAATTGCCTGGAGGACAATTAAAAGTCAGCACATTATTGTGGGTCTTGAGTCATGTGTAGGCCACACCAGTTAAGGACAACAGACAACAATGTCCCTAAAGGATGTTGGTGAACCAGATGGACTTTTCCAATAGTTAACAATTGTTTTTATGGTCATCATTACAGTCAAATTTAACAGATTTCTTATTGAATTCAAATTCCATCATCTGTCATTGGGGGATTTAAACCTGGGTAGCAAGCACGTTAACAAGGTCTCTGGATGAATAGTCCAGCAATAATACCACAAAGCCATCATCTCCCTTTTAACTGTGGCAGGGGAAGCCTGACTGAGCATCAGGCAGCAACTGAAGCATTGGTGCATTTACAGTTAAATTTATGGAGCAAAACAAATGTCCCATTTATTCATTTCCTCCTGAGCATTCAGTAATTACTGAGCAGCTCTTTGGCTCAATAAGCATTTGTACTGCACATCAGTGTAAGTTCGAACCAACAGTCAATGAGTTCAACAAGGAAGTGAACAATTATTGTACCTTCTGAAGGTTCAAGAGAAGATTCAATTTCTTTCAAAGCAAAGCACTGCAGAGATTGGAAATCTGAAACAAATGCAGAAAATGCTGGAGAAACGCAGCACGTCTGACAGTATCTGTGGAGAAAGCTAACACTTCAAGCTCACTCTAGCTTTTCTTCGGTTCTGAACTAAAGATTCAATTCATGCTGCTCAATGTGGGGCTAATGTGACCATTGGGTAGAGGAGTGTGGAGATCTCCCAGTCTCCCTTCTATTACTTCTCCTACAATAGACTTCCAATAAATAAAGAACAGATTATTTGGTCATTCTTCTCGTGTCCAGAAATGGGATCTAGCTCTGTGTAAAATGACTTACTTCTGTAACAAAGTGTGTAACTGAGTAAACCTCCAAGTAATAGTACATTGCATGTGAAGTAGTGTTGAGATATTAGTGGGAGCTGTGTTCAGATGCTATTTAAAACTTTGTTGTACTTTGGCTGAAAAATCTAAACCTCTAAAGTCATTGACTGGGGAACAATTAACAGATTCCAAAGCTCTTTTAGTTGATTCCACATGTTAATTTGCAGCATGCAACATTTAAAGTAAGAACGAAAATGGAATGATTTTAAATGCCACACTCTCAAAGTAACACTGTTTCAGCAAGATGATGGTAAGAAACATTATTAGGTTTTGTTAATTGCTCCCTAGCTAGTATTTCAAGCAGGGTATGCTTGTTTTCCTTTAATTAGATTATCTAACCTGCATTTCAAGGGGTATGTGCAAATAAGTTGCAGCAACACCCCTGTATTGTGGTAAATTATATATGATACATTCTTAAATTTTAATACTTAAGTTATTAAGCAATAAAGTACTTGCAACTTTAAGTATATTGTCAATGTTGATAATTAAATTGAGTAGAAGTTTCTGTTGTTCAACAAAATGACCTTAAAGTCACTATTACTTGATGATCCTTCTCTGAGTGCAGGTCTAAAACAATTTATCAACTGAATTGTAAATCACCTGCTAGATCTAATGAATATCAACAAGCGTCATTACAAACATCATTCAAGCTGGTGAATTGCAATGATTTAAACAACAATAGCACCAATGTTTAACTGTTAGAATCCAAGTTCTTCACAGATGCCATACCACCACTTAGAACTACCTATCCTAAAGGCATGCTACAGATTTCTAATCTAACTCACTACATTTCAGCAAGTGTCTTTGATTCTTCGCTCTCAATTATTTCCGTTGTTTTCCTTCTCAGCCAGGTAAACTCTAGTCTGCAATTAATTTTCACAGTGCAGGTTTCACTGGAGATTCCTTCCTCTGGACAAAGTGAGGAACAGCTGACAGAATTTTTTTAAATGGAATGAATGGAAGAGCCTTGGGAAAAGTTGATGGGCAGAGAGATCTGGGAGTGCAGGTCCATTGTACCCTGAAGGTTGCTGAACAGGTGGATAGAGTGGTCAAGAAGGCATATTGTATGCTTGCCTTCATCGGACAGGGTATTGAGTACAAGAGCTGGCAAATCATGTTAAAATTGTACAAGACATTGGTTTGGCCACATTAAGGATACTGTGTAAGTTCTGGTCACCACATTACCAAAAGGATGTGGACGCTTTGGGGAGGGTGCAGAGAAGGTTTACGAGAATGTTGTCTGGTATGGAATGTGCTAGCTATGAAGCGAGGTTGAGTAGGTTAGGTTTATTTTCACTAGAAAAAAGGAGATTGAGGGAGACCTGATTGAGGTTTACAAAATCATGAAGGGTACAGGCAGGGTGGATAGAGACAAGCTTTTTCCCAGGGTGATGGATTCAATAACGAGAGGTTACGCTTTCAAGGTGAGAGGTGGAAAGTTTAAGGGGATACATGTGGCAAGTACTTCACACAGAGGGTGGCGGGCATTTGGAATGCTTTGCCAGCAGAGATGGTAGAGGCAGGCACGGTAAATTCATTTAAGATGTGTCTGGACAGATGCATGAGTATGTGGGGAGCAGAGGGATACAGATGCTTAGGAACTGACCGACAGGTTTTGACAGTACATTTGGATCAGCTCAGGCTTGGAGGGCTGAAGGCCTATACTTGGGCTGTAAATTTTCTTTGTTCTTTGTTCTAAAATTCATTCATAGGATGAGAATGTCACTGGCTAAACCAGCATTTATTGCCATCACTAAATACCCAAGGACAATTCTGGAGTCACATGTAGTCTGGACTGGGTACGAATGGCAGTTTCCTTTCCTGAAGGACATTAGTGAACCAGATGGACTTTTCTGACAGGAGAAAGTGAGGACTGTAAATGCTGGAGATTAGAGTCGAGAATGTGGTGCTGGAAATGCACAACAGGTTAGGCAGCATCTGAGGAGCAGGAGAATCGATAGTTCGTGCAAGAGCCCTTCATCAGTTGACAATGGTTTCACAGTCATTGTTAGGCTTTTAATTGAATTCAAATTCCACTATCGGCCCTAGCAGGATTTAAACTCAGGTTCCTATGACTCTATGACCTGGTCTCTCAATTAACAATTTTGTTTAAATCTTGCAAACGCAGTTTCTTCAACATGAGTGCAAGCTTGCATTCACATTCTTGTGTGGTGAACCATGGACATTTTGGTCTGTGATGATTCATATCAGTTATCTATTCTAGCCACTATCTGCCATCAGAGTGACATTGTGTGTGGAATGTGTGCAGTTTTCTTTTGGTAGCACACTATCAGGATGGATTATTTCAAGTGCATGTAGATGATCACTGCTGGTCTTTGCTTTCTGCAATTATAAGATGCTGTTGTATCCGATTCTTCTCCTCATATTCATTAGGTGTCTCAGGATGGATGGGCTACTATCCAAGAATTTTATGTAATAGGAACATGGGTATTTTGTTTAAATGTATATAACCAATAGTAATATCAAACCTGAAACAGTTTAATAGGAAAATATGTCTGTACCATTGTCTTGTTTTGTCAGAATGCAGCAAGTGACTCATTGTATCTGAGTCATTTGAGCATCTAGCATTGGCACAAGGCCAAGGCTTCCAGTCCATTACCACACAGATATTCTGCAACCACACGCTCCTAATGCACAAGGTCAGTATGTTCCCTGTAATACAGATAACTTTGAACAAATACATTTCAACACTTGCTATTGCTGTAGCTCTATTAAAAATCTCCCTTTACAATTAGACTTAACTTTCCCTCTTCCTCCTCGACACAGTCCAATGTCTCTTCGCTCTGGTGGGCTTCCTTTTCCAGATGGATAAATTTTAACCCATAAATGAAATTTCATGGTGAAGGTTACTTGAGAGATCCTTTCCTCTAGCCAAAACCAGGCTAACATTATAGCCTTATTTTAATCTTTATGAATTCTGTTTTTTCAAACCAAGCAGCAGTTCCCATTTGAATTCTTATGTGGTGTAACTTGCTACCATCTCTCTCTGTGTCTTTCTTTCCCAAATTCTTGAAGACTGGTCTTGTGATGCTCGGTGATAATTTTCAGAAGATCTACAACCCAAGCCTACAATGATTTCCCAAGGACTTTTTCCTTCTCAAGGCCCATGTCAATGTGGATCATAGGACTATTGTAGCCAGTAGAAAGGGTCATTTAGACTCCCAATTCTGTTCTATCTTCAAATTGAATAGTTTATCGCACAACCGTTTGCAAAAATTGGTATTCCTAACATATCATGGGATTTGGACACTAACAGATGATTAATTACCATTAACACAACTGTCCTCTCATTGTTTACATGTGTAAATATCTTGCTTCTCTCAGGCTACCTGTCAGAATTCAGAACAGGAAACATGGTCACCTGCATTACTCCATTTTACCCTATGTTAAAGACCTTTGGTGACCTTTAAGCGGCAATTGGATAGGTACATGGATGGGTGCTTAAGCTAGGACAAATGTTCGGCACAACATCGTGAGCCGAAGGGCCTGTACTGTGCTGTATTGTTCTATGTTCTATGTTCTAAAGAGAGAGTTCCAAAACACTAAAATCTTTCGAGACCTCTCAATTGTAACAATATTCAATATAGGACAAGGCTCCTTTGTTCTGTAGCAATGCACTGCTGTTCTTGTTTTCAGGGTCCTGAATGGAAGGGGAAGTTAACTTCTTGGTGGCAAATTGTATCTCATGCAACCACAGCCATTATCCAAAATTTGCTTAAGGCCTTTTACAATAAGGTCCATACTATATCCTCCATATCCTGACTGAGCAGACTTTGGCTTTTAACGTAATGGCTAAGTTTTATCTGCTTTTTTGAGTCAGCTACCCCACTATGCCATGGAGAATTTGCCTTTTCAGTTTCTTAGATTCAACCTTAGTGTTTCTGTTTCCAAGGCCACTCAGGAAGCACTTTGTGATTTCTGCTAGATTTTGCTGGAACGATTGTCAAGGTCTGCTGCTTGACAATGTGAGACAGAAGCACTTACCTTATTGATAGAAAATTTGGATAATGGAGGAAGCCAGATCTAATGATAAAAATTTGATTAGGAAACAGAATTTCACAAAACTCTGATCCTAAAAAGT
This sequence comes from Chiloscyllium plagiosum, assembly GCF_004010195.1. Classification (NCBI taxonomy): domain Eukaryota; kingdom Metazoa; phylum Chordata; class Chondrichthyes; order Orectolobiformes; family Hemiscylliidae; genus Chiloscyllium; species Chiloscyllium plagiosum. The sequence continues at coordinate 93,003,515 of NC_057716.1, forward strand.
TTCTCAAATTAATGCTTTGCTGAATTGAGTAATAAAATAACTGTTAACCACAAGTATTAATTATCTGCCGTTGCCTGTTACACATCTCATTTTACCACTGAATCATATGCATTCTACAGCAGGAAATCCTACACTTAGACATACTTACCCTATGCATCAAATCATTGATTTCAAGCATAGCATAGGAAATGAGATGCTTCAACTTTGGGAGTATCCCAATCAATTGCAAATCAGTAGCAATTAAAACCAATGTTTTATTTAAATAAACACAACTGTTTGCAAGAGTTACAACACAACCAAACAAATTGATGTTTATATCACACCTTTCAGGAGTCAAGACATCTCTAAGCATTTCCCAGCCAGTGGAGCAAACCACAATAGACAGTTAAACTCTCTTCCACCCTCTTCCTTGGTGACCAAAAGGCAGAGAAAGAGCAGGAAGACAGTGCAGGTGCACCCACGATCATCTACCTCCAAAAGCAGGTTTTGGATACTGTTGGGGGAGATGGCTCAGCAGGTGAGGGCAGCAGTAGCCAAGTTCATGGCACAGTGGCTGGCTCTGCTGTTCAGAAGGGTGGGAAAAAGAGTGGAAGGGGTTTAGTCAAAGGGAATTCAATTGTAAGGGGAGTACATAGGTGTGTCTGTGGTCAAAAATGAGACTCCTGAATGATATGTTGCCTCCCAGGTGCACAGGTCAGATATGTTTCAGATCGACTGCAGAAAATTCTCAAGGGGGAGGCTGAACATCCAGTTGTCATGGTGCATCAATGATACACGTAAAAGAAAATGGATTGAGGTCCTACACAAGAAGAATTTAGGGGGTTAGGAACCAAATTAAAAAAGTAGGAGCTCAGAGGCAGTAATCTCAGGATTGCTACCAATGCCACATGCTAGTCAGAGTGGGAATGATAGAATAAGCAGATTAATGCATGGGTTGAGAGATGGTGCGGGAGGGACGGGTGGTTCAGATTTTTGGGACATTGGGACCGGTTCTAGGGGAGGTGGGACTATTACAAATTGGATGGTCTACACCTGGGCCGGATGGGAACCAATGTCCTTCTTGGTGCTTTTGCTAATGCTGTTGGAGAGGGTTTGAACTAATGTGGTAGGGGAATGGGAACCAAATGAGGAGGTTTGTGGACAGGAAGGAGGTAGTAACTAATGCCTGTAAGGAACTAGATAATGAAGTCAGCCTGATAAGGGGAAGAGTAGACATGGAGCGGATGATGAACACAAGGGGACTGGTGGTCTGAGATGCATTTGTTTTAATGCAACAAGTGTAGTAGGTGAAGCAGATGAACTTAGGGCTTGGATTAGTACCTGGGAGTATGATGTTATTGCTATTACTGAGACTTGGTTGAGGCAAGGACGTGGTTGGCAACTAAATATCGCAAGGTATTAATGCTTCAGAGAAGACGGTAAAAAGGGTGGAGGAGTTACATGACTGCTCAAAGAAGATATCACAGCTGTGCTGAAGAGGGCACTATGGAGGACGAGAGCAGTGAGGCAATGTGGGCAGAACTCAGAAATAGGAAGGGTGCGGTAACAATGTTGGGTCTATACTACAGGCCTCCCAACAGCGAGCGTGAGATAGAAGTACAAATATGTAGAGCGATCATAGAAAAATGTAGGGGCGCAGAGTGGTGGTGATAGGAGATTTTAACTTTCCCAACAATGACTGGGATTCACTTAGTGTTAGAGGTCTGGATGAAGCAGAATTTGTAAGGAGCATCCAGAGGGTTTTCTACAGCAGGATGTAAAGATTCCAACTTGGGAAGGGGCCATACTGGACCTCGTGTTGGGGAATAAGCCTCAACAGGTGGTTGAAGTTTCAGTAGGGGATTACTTTGGGAATAGTGATCACAATTCCATAAGTTTTAGAATACTCATGGATAAAGACAAGAGTGGTCCTAAAGGAAGAGTGCTTACTATAGCAAAATTCAGCAGGAGCTGGGGAAGGTAGATTAGAAGCAACTATTTGAAGGGAAATTCACATTCAATATGTAGGAGGCTTTTAAAGAGAGATTGATTAAAGTTCAGGAGTGATATTCTCCTGTGTAAATGAGGGATAGGAATGGCAGGATTAGGGAACCATGGATGACAGGTGAAATTAGATTCCCTACAATATGGAAACAGGCCCTTCAGCCCAACAAGTCCACACTGACCCTCAAGCTCCACACAGACAGTCATCCAAGGCTGGAATTGAGCCTAGGTCTCTAGAACTGTGAGGCAGCAGTGCTAACCACTGAGCCACTATGCCACCCTATTGTGAAACAAACTAAGAGGAAAAAGAATGCATACATAAGGCCTAGGCGACTGAAAACAGACAAAATGTTGGAAGAATATCGGGAATGTAGGACCAATCTAAAACGAGGAATCAAGAGGTCTCAAGGGTCAAGAGATCTCCTTAGCGAGCAGGGTTAAGAAAACCCCCAAAGCCGTTTATTCATATTTAAGAAACAAGAGCATAACGAGGAAAAGGGTGGCCCACTCAAGGACAAAGGACGAAAGATATGCGTGGAGTCAGAGAAAATGGATGAGATTGTTAATGAGAACTTTGCATCTATATTCACCGAGGAGAGAAACATTGAACATAGAACATTGAAGAATACAGCGCAGTACAGGTCCTTTGGCCCTCGATGTTGCGCCGATCCAAGCCCACCTAACCTACACTAGCCCACTATCCTCCATGTGCCTATCCAATGCCCACTTAAATGCACATAAAGAGGGAGAGTCCAACACTGCTACTGGCAGGGCATTCCATAAACTCACGACTCGCTGAGTAAAGAACCTACCCCTAACATCTGTCCTATACCTACCACCCCTTAATTTAAAGCTATGCCCCCTCGTAATAGCTGACTCCATACTGGACCTCGTGTTGGGGAATGAGCCTCAACAGGTTCTCACGGTCAACCCTATCTAAACCCCTAATCATCTTGTACACCTCTATCAAGTCACCCCTAAACCTTCTTTTCTCCAATGAAAACAGCCCCAAGTGCCTCAGCCTTTCCTCATACGATCTTCCTACCATACCAGGCAACATCCTGGTAAACCTCCTCTGCACCCGTTCCAGTGCCTCCACATCCTTCCTATAGTATGGCGACCAAAACTGCACACAATACTCCAGGTGCGGCCACACCAGAGTCTTATACAACTGCAACATGGCATATGTTGAGGTTAGGGACAGATCTTTGATTAATCTAGGTCAAGACAGCTTAAGGAGGGAGGAAGTGGTGGATATTCTAAAAAGCATTAAGGTGGGCAAGTCCCAGGTCCAGATGGGATCTATCCCAGGTTACTGAGGGAAGCAAGAAAGGAAATAGCTGAGGCTTTAAAAGATATCTTTGTAGCATCCTTGAACATGGGGGAGGTTGGAGAATTGCTAGTGTTGTCCCCTTGTTTAGGAAGAGTAACAGGGATAATCCAGGTAATTATAGACCTATTGAGCCTGACGTCAATGTTAGGGAAGCTACTGGAGAAGATACTGAGGGATAGGATATATGCCCATTTGGAAAAAAAAATGGGGTTATCAGTGATAGGCAGCATGGTTTTGTGCAGGTAAGGTTATGTCTTACAAACCTAATAGAATTCTTTGAAGAGTTGACAAAGTTGATTCATGAGGGAAGGGAAGTAGATGTCATATACTTGGACTTTAGTAAAACGTTTGATAAAGTTCTCCATGGTAGGCTGATGAAGAAGGTGAAGTCACATGGGATCCAGGGTGTTCTAGCTAAATGGATAGAGAACTGGTTGGGCAACAGGAGACAGAGAGTAGTAGTGGAAGGGAGCTTCCCAAAATGGAGAACTGTGACCAGTGGTATTCAACAGGAATCCGTGCTGGGATCACTGTTGTTTGTGATATACATAAATGATTTGGAGGAAGGTGTACGTTGCCGCATTAGCAAGTTTCTAGATGATGCTAACATTGGTGGAGTAGCAGATAGTGAAGGGGACTGTCAGAGAATACAGCAGAATATAGATAGTTTGGAGAGTTGGGCAGAGAAATGAGAGATGGAGTTCAATCCGGACAAATGTGAGGTGATGCATTTTGGAAGACCCAATTCAAGAGTGAACTATACTGTAAATGGAAAAGTCATGGGCGGCACGGTGGCACAGTGGTTAGCACTGCTGCCTCACAGCGCCAGAGACCCGGGTTCAATTCCCGCCTCAGGCCACTGACTGTGTGGAGTTTGCACGTTCTCCCCGTGTCTGCGTGGGTTTCCTCCAGGTGCTCCGGTTTCCTCCCACAGTCCAAAGATGTGCAGGTCAGGTGAATTGGCCATGCTAAATTGCCCGTAGTATTAGGTAAGCGGTAAATGTAGGGGTAGGGGTGGGTTGCGCTTCGGCGGGGCGGTGTGGACTTGTTGGGCCGAAGGGCCTGTTTCCACACTGTAAGTAATCTAATCTATCACTAACGTTGATGAGTAAAGAGATCAGGGTGTTCAAGTTCATTATTTCCTGACGGTGGCAACGCAGGTCATTAAAGTGGTCAAGAAGGCATACTTTCCTTCATCAGATGGGGTATTGAGTACAAGAGTTGGCAGGTCATGTCACAGTTGTATAAGACTTTGGCTCGGCAACATTTGGAATACTGTGTACAGTTCCGGTCGCCACATTACCAAAAGATGCTTTGGAGAGGGTGCGGAGGAGGTTCACCAGGACCTTGCCTGGTATGGAGGGTGCTAGCTATGAAGAGAGGTTGAGTAGATTAGGATTATTTTCATTGGAAAGAAAGAGGGTCCGGGGGAGCAGACCTAACTGAGGCCTACAAAATTATGAGAGGTGTAGGCAGGGTGGACAGTAAGAAACTTTTTCCCAGAGTGCAGGACCCAATTACTAGGGGTCACGAGTTCAAAGTGAGAGGGGAAAAGTTTAGGGGAGATATACGTGGAAAGTTCTATCCGCAGAGGGTGGTGGGTACCTGGAATGTGTTGCCAGTGGAGGTGGTAGGGGTGGGAATGATAGCATCATTTAAGATGTGTGTAGACAAAAAAATGAATGGGCAGGGAGCAAAGGGAAACAAACCCTTAGAAAATAGGCAGCAGGTTTAGATGGAGGATTTGGATTGGCACAGCCTTGGAGGGCTGAAGGGCCTGTTCTTGCGCTGTAATGTTCTTTGTTCTTTGTTTTTTGTTCTTTTGGGCAGAAGATATAAAAGTTTGAATACATGTACAAATAGATTCAAGAATAGCTTCTTTTCTGCTGTCATCAGACTTTTGAATGAACCTCTCAAATGTTATGAAAAAGTGAGGTCTGCAGATGCTGGAGATCAAAGTTGGGAGTGTGGTGCTGGAAAAGCACAGCAGGTCAGGCAGCATCTGAGGAGCAGGAGAATCATTGTTTCAGGCATAAGCCCTTCATCAGGAAAAATTTCTGATGAAGGGCTCTTGCCTGAAAGGTCGATTCGCCTGCAACTTGGATGCTGCCTGACTTGTTGTGCTTTTCCAGCACCAACATTTGACTCTCAAATGTTAATTCTGGATCTCGTTCTCTCTCTCTCTCTCTCTACTCCCTCTCCGTGGCCATAACACTGTATTCTGTTACCCTGATGTGCTTTGTCTAGTACAATCTGTTTGCATAGTACACAAAACAACACTTTTCATTGTACCTTGGCACAGGAGACAACAATAAAGCAATTAATCAATGTGCACACAGCAATATCCAACTAACAATCATGAGCTAATTGACCAGGTCATCTGTCTTCAGTGTGTCAGTTGAGGGATAATTGCTGGAACCTCTCCCACATGCAGCAAACTACGAGCCTCAACATTCTGAAGAAGAGTCATTAACTTGAAATAGTATCTCTGCTTCTCTCTCCACAGATGCTGCCAGACCTTCTGAGTTTCTCCAGCAATTTCAGTTTTTGTTTCTCATCTCAACATTGTCCTGATATCACTTACCACTACATTATGCAAGTGGTGTGATATATTTCTGATGTTGCGACCTGAATTATCATAACATTATTTTTCTGGATGTCAAACTGTCTGGCAAATTTGACATTCTTTGAAGTACTAGCATGATGAGCAACTGCATTGCCAGTTTTATTTCTGTCTTTTTTCCCCCATTTGTAGTTTTGTTTTAGGTCAGAATATTTAGAGTCATAGTCAGAGAGGTCCACAGCACAGAAAAAAGGATTTTATCCCATTGTGTCTGAACCAATCAAAAAACAGCCACCTAACTATTCTCATCCCAAATCTCTACACGTTATTTCAGATGCCTTAGTCTGCACAAACTGTGGGTTATTTCTAATATCCTGAATGTTTATCTTCATTAAAACATGAACTTCATAAATGACACAAAGATAAAATTGTAAAAGAGATTATTCATTGCACTGTCCAGAGAACAAGTAAAAAACTGCTGCCTCTGTTAGCTCAGTGTAGTTGAACTGTGGTTAATAAGCATGAAAAGATATGTTTTACAATATAAAATTAATGTTGAAGAAATGTAATGATGAAGCTTTTTATTATTTATAAATGTTCTCATAAAGACCATTGAATTCAGTTCTAATTTGAACATTCAGGACCAAGAGTCACATTGTAATTCTCAGTTTATCACTTTTGAAGCAACTTTTATCGTATGTCCCAATAACAATTTATTCAGAAGTGCACCTTGGGGTATCATAATCCAGACCTTAATACTCTTCATGGTAAATAAATGAAAAATATAACCGAAAGAAATGAAAGAAGCCTAAAACTACTTACACTTAAATTCTGTTAATCAAAATGAAGATCAATCAGCCCTGTTATTTTTGAAGATTGGGAATGGTGGGGGCATGGAAGAGACAAGGCAACGAATAACATGGGAATCCAGCTGATTTTACTAGTGCAAACCTATCTGAGAGATGAAACTAAATAGAGAGTGCTTGCATTTCCATTGTGATCAGGGAGCAAAGTGAACAGAGGGAGACAGTTTTAAATAGAGAGACAGAGATCTCAAAGGATCACTGGGAAGATCACTGGGGAAGGCAGGAAGGAGATCATAGATCAGCAACCTGAAGAGGTTATGAGTCAGGAAACAGCGGAGGCCAGGGTCAATCATGGTTCAAAAAGTTTGTGAAGGTTTCGTCTATTGTGGTATTGGGAATTCTTGATTAGATTTGGTCTTCTATTAAACTATTATAACTCCTGTAGCCTGGAATAATGCGTCCAAGAAGTTTTATTCTCAGTTTTGTAAATTCACATTTTCCATTCAATATTAGATTTGAATTCCCTAAGAATTTTTTTAAGAGTTTGGATATTTTCGTCATGTTCTTCCTTTCTGGCTCCATGTATTAGCATGTCATGTCCTTCATTTGGTAAATAACATTCTCAAAACTTTCCAATATATTTGATGATGTCTCTAAAAGACTTTCTAAAGGGGATGACATTCCAAAGGGGAGTATGTTAAACCAATAATGATCGAACGTCATCATAAATGTTTAAACCTTTCTACAATCTTCCATCAGAGGGAACTGCAAAAACCCAGAGTTTGAATTTAGTTTGTTGGTTAATATTGTGACTTTTACTAAACAGAACAACCTCAATTGTCCGAACGACATGGGCGGGGAGTATTTTGTTCAGAAAACTGATTGTTTGAATAACTGATCTGATCGTAAACAAAGGAAGCCATACTGAACACGATTGCGTAAAAAAGCATGTTTCTTATTTCATTCAACTGATAAAATGTGTATAAACACTGGATATTGCTTAAAGAATCATAATATTTTACAAATAAAATCACTTTTCCGCTAGAGTTTGACTGAAGTCTGTGAAATTTTTGACTGACCTTATCCTTGGTTTTATCCCAGTCCTCGACAGCAGCCGGCATCTTTCTATTCGGTGTTGTCCTGCCGTGCAGACTAACCAAGTGTTGTCCCTCCCTCGGTGACTGCCGAGCCCTTAGAGACAGAGAGGCGCAAAATGCAGAGGGAACACGAGGGAGAGGGAAGATTTTTTTTTTCGCTGACTTCAGCTTCTATCCTCTCATCAATTTTCTCTCAGGGCATAATGTTTTCCTCGTGTTTCCTCCCGTCAAGTTTTCCTCCTGTTTATTTTCATGTATGCTAACTCACTACGATTTGTTCTCCCCATCAAAGAAAAGTTACATTAAATGTACTTGTCAGTTGAAAGATATCGAACGACGTTTTGTTTGGAAAAAAGAGTCGTCATGGGATAACGGGAGGAAAAAGCAACGGAAATGAAAAGTGCAAGTGCATTTTTTGACTTAACTCCCCGGAGAATGACATGAGGAAAAAATAGTTGTTGGGTTTGCAAAATAGAGTGAGTCAATGTTGAGGGGAAGTCTTGCTGTAAGACCTAACTCTAACATCATATCTTGAATATATATTTGAAGTTAATTATTTATATAGCCTATTTGCAACTATATTCCTGTTCAAATTTACAAAATGATGCATTAAATGGATGAAGAATAGAATTCAATTGAAATGCATGTACTGAGATTAGATTAGATTACAGTGTGGAAACAGGCCCTTCGGCCCAACAAGTCCACACCGACCCGCCGAAGCGAAACCCACCCATACCCCTACATTTACCCCTTACCTAGCACTACGGGCAATTTAGTATGGCCAATTCACCTGACTCTGCACATCTTTGTGATGTGGGAGGAAACCGGAGCACCCGGAGGAAACCCACGCAGACACGGGGAGAACGTGCAAACTCCACACAGTCAGTCGCCTGAGGCGGGAATTGGCGGGTCTCTGGCGCTGTGAGGCAGCAGTGCTAACCACTGTGCCACCGTGCCGCCCGCAAGATCTTGAGATCTTGTCAGGATAATCCAAAATTTGGATAATTGATGTTTGGATTACCGTGGTTGTTCTGGACAGTCATTCTCTGAAGCTTTTGGTTGAATCTTAGATTTGAAAATCATAGAACCACAGAATTCTACAGTTCAGAAGAAGACCATTCAGCCCTTCATGTCTGCACCGTCTCTATGAGTAAATTGAGTTAGTTCCAATTTCCTTAGATCATTTGTGAACAAGTCCATGCTTTCACCTGGCCTCTACTTCTTTCTATTTGAGGTCATCCACTCGATAATTTGTAAAAACCAAAAGTACTGCAGATGCTGGATATTAGAAACAAGAACAGAAATTGCTAGAAAAGAATCAACAGCTCTGATGCTGCCATAGCTGCTGAGTTTTTCTGGCAATTTCAGAATTCAGAGTTAATGTTTCAGGTTCAGTTCTGGGGAAGGGTCACTCAATAATTAGATTTCTCTCAACACTGAAATAGGAATCAAATGCCTGTGACATTCTTCATACAATTCTGTTTTCTCATCAGTTCTCCACCTTGATAATATGTTATCACGAATGTTAAGATATGTACTGAACTGGTCCTTTTGGCTTTTTTTATTTCCATTTCTTTTTAATATTCATTCATAGGATGTGGGTATCTCTGGCTAGGCCAGTGCCAATATTGCCCATTGCTAATTGTTTTTGAGGAGATAGTGATGAGCTGCTTTTTTGAATGCTGTAGTCCATGGGCTGCAGGCACACCCAACACTACATTTAGGAATAGAATTCAAGGATTTTGAGACAGTGTCAGTGAGACAACAGTGATATCCATTTGGACTGAGAAAGGATAGATCAGGGCACTTTGTAAATGGACTGAAGTTAAGAATAGCAGATGCCCAAAGAGAGTTGGGAGTTCAGGTGCATAGATCTTAATATGCCATGAAAAGTACAGAAAATAATTAAGAAAGCTAGTGGAATGTTACTCTGTCTATCTGGAGAACAGGAGTGTAAAGACACAGAAGTTATGCTGCAGTTATAGAATACCCTGGTTAGACCCCCCCTTGCAGTACTATGAGCAGATCTGAGCACCACACCTTAGGAAGGATATATTGGCCTTGGATGCAGGTTTATGAGAATGATTCTTGGATTTCATGTGAAGAGATTATAAAATTAAGTCTGTTTTCGACAGAATGTAGATGGTCAATCGGTGATCTGATTAAAGTCTTTAGATATTAACAAGAAAAGACAGGGAAATAGATAAACTATTTCCACTGGTTGGAGACTCTAGAAGTCAGGGTCATCCAAGAGACATTGGATTAGATTCCCTACAGTGTGGAAACAGGCCCTTAGCCCAACAAGTCCACATCACGCTCCAAAGAGCAACCCACCTAACTCATTCCACTACATTCACCCTGACTAATGCACTGAACACTACGTGCAATTTAGCATGGCCAATTCACCTAACCTGCACATCTTTGGACTGTGGGAAGAAACCGGAGCACCTGGAGGAAACCCACGCAGACACGGGGACAATGTGCAAACTCCACACAGACAGTTGCCTGAGGCGCAAATTGAACCCGGGTCTCTGGCGCTGTGAGGCAGCAGTGCTAATCACTGTGCAACCGTGCCACCCAAATGTTAGGAAGCACTTCCAGACACAAAGTGTAGTTGAGATTTAGAACTGTCTTCCACAAATGGCAGGTGATGCTAGTTTAGCTGTCGATTTTAAACCTGAGATTTGTAAATAAATCAAAGATTATGGGTGATTTGTTGATGGAAAGAAAATATTCATTTGTGTTTAAGAGCACTTCTAGACATGAAAGATAATCTGAGATAGAGCCCCTTCCAACTCTGTTTAGTCCCTTCTCCCTTTCCCTACCTTTGATGGTCTGCATTGCCATTATTGGCCTTTGCACATAAATTAATCACTTGGAGAACTGAAGTGATTTACTGATGGAGTTTAAAAGATGAAGAAAAATCACTGGTGATTTAGTGCAATCAGATGTGTGTGATAGCACTTCTACATGTGGCAAAAAAAGAAAAATCAATCTGAGATAGATAATTTCTTTGTTAAGCAAAGGTATTAGGGGATATGTGCAAAAGACTGTACTTGGAGTTAGGTCACAGGTCAGCCATGATATCATTGAATAGTTGGACAGACTCAAAGGGCTGAAGAGCCTAACCCTGTTCCTATATAGTTCTCATTCCTGTGTGCAGTTTGGAGAGTAATTTACAGATGGTAGGACACCCATTGCCTATGATCTTTTGTTGGTTTGGAAGGTGCTGTTTGGAAGATTCTCTCAGCACACATTTTGTCAATGGTGTCAGTGGTGAAGTTTGTGAATGTTGAAGATGATATCTGGAGTGCAAATCAAAAGCTGGTGTAGACCTTCTTGAGTATTGATAGAGATCCAAGAAAATGGAGAATATTCCATCACATACCTAACTTCAGCCTTGTAGTTGGTGGACAAGTACTGGGGAGATGGGAGATGACGTTAAAAAGAATTTCTAGCTTCTGACTTTCTGACGTAACCACAGTATTTATATATTCAAGACTAATGTAGACAGATTTTTAATCAGTTATAAATTTAAAGCTTCCAGGGAAAAGACAGGAAAGTGGAATCGAGAATCATCAGATCAGCCAAATTTCACTGAATTGCACACCCGACTCAATGGGCTGAATGGTCGACTTTCTTAAATCTTACAGTCTTATATGTCAGTCCCGGATCTGTTCCTGGTCAGTTGTAACCTTCAAACTACCTATTCCTTCGTTGATATTGTCCCTTGATTATCTGAAATTGTTTTGGAATTAGAATTAGGTTTTATAGTCACATGTACTCCACATGTATTTGTGGTGCCATTGTAGGTATAAGGTACAAAATCTTAGGTAAAACATAGAAAAATAAAGAAATAAGTTAGAAGTTCAACATTATAGTTCTTTTCAGTGCGTCTGCAAGCCTTGTCTGAGCTCTGATTCTGTTCCTTTGTATACAACTACGTTTGGTCTCCTGCACAAATTTCCAGGCCGATGCTCATTGCTGCGTGGTTCTGGACTTATTTCCTAGTCTCCTGTTGCAACGACAAGGACCCCAATGTTCTGAACAAACATTGAGAAAATATACTCTTTTCTACTTAAGTAACTGGCTTTGATGACTCTTTTTGATATTTCTAATGCCACCATGTTTTATTGAACGTCTGATGTGTCACTTGGTCTATCAAGTAATGCCACTGGTGCAAATGAAAATGCAAGCACTCTTTATTTAGTTTCATCTCTCAGCACTTGAATTCCTGCCTCCTTCCAGTTTCTTGCTTGTAACATATAAAGGAGTTGATACACTAGATGAAATATGTTCCTCTCCCTGGGGAATCCAGAACAAGGGGAAAGAACGCCAAATTAGATCTTAACTGTTCTTTAGAGGTAATGTCAGCAAACACAAAGAGCGGTGAAAATCTGGAACTGCTTGTTAAATAGACGTGCGGATCTTCATATCCCAAAAAAGAGTGAGACTTCCCTTTCTATGTTGAAGTAGTTTGCCTGAACTGTCATACTGCCTTTCAAACCAAATGCAATCGACTTGTCATTCAGTAATAGGGGACTTTTAGAAATGCATCTTCACCTAAAGTGTTAAGGTTGGAAGGATGGAAATATTGAAGAAACCCCTGCTGGATAATAAAGCATTTCTGCGAGATTGAAAAACATGTTGGTGGTCTTCCTGCCACTCATATGGTGTATCCTTGTAGGAAAGGAAATACTTTGGTCACGGAGTTCAGTATGGGTAAGGATAAAGAGTTGAAGAAAACAAGATTCCTTTCCAATTCACCTTTATCTTGAGGTGTAGGTCTTCTATATGGTTCCTGTTTTGGTAGGATAAGGTCAAATCCAGTTTATAGAGTAGATCTATCTGAAAACATTGATCTGACTCACATTGAATTTTGAGTTGCTGGAAATGAGACCAGATTTACTTGCCGCCGCCATGGGACGATGGAGGCTTGTGTACTGTTCACGATTGGTTTTCTCAAGAACTGTGAAATCACTTATGATACAGAGGCTACCAAATGAAATCTCAATGATGTGATCCATCCATTTCTGAAAAAAAATCATGGCTAACAGATAATTCACTTGGATTCGATGATGCAAAATGTCGTAATTCACAAAGTTCAGCATCATATTGATTGGTGCCAATCCATTACTTATGTTTTGAAAAAGGATTACATCCACTTGTTTGTTCAGAGCCAAAATGCTCACATAAGATTCCTGCACTGGAAGAGCTTAATCCCACATTCTGAAGCATTAGTCCAAGCTCAGTGCCAGAATAGATATTTGCTCGTACAACTTTCTCACAGAGAATCATGCTAATTGACAACTTTTGAGGCCAATTCCAATTTTAACTAACGCTGACAGGAAACGAAGAGTAGTGATAAAGGCTCCCTTTCGGAATGGCAGGCGGTGACCAGTGGTGTGCTGCAGGGATCAGTGCTGGGACCGCAGCTTTTTACAATGTACATTAATGATATAGATGAAGGTATTAAAAGTATACTTACAAGGAGAGTCATCATCTTGCAGATGTAGTAGTGCTATCCTTTAAAGTTATCAATCATTCCAAACTATTAGGTAGAGATTAGTTTAAATAATGATAGTTGAAAGTTTTGTTACCCCCAAATTATAATATGTAGATCTGTGCAACTCATGCAGATCTTTTACTCATTGTGTTGATGGGTGCAATTGTTGTGGCAGAACATTAGTAGACTAAGTCAAAAGTCACATGACACCAGATTATCGTCCATTAGATTTATTTGAAATCACAAGGTTTTGGAGAGCTGCTCCTTCATCAGGTGTAGTGTCACTTCACCTGACAAAGAAGTTGTGCTTCAAAAGCTTGTGCTTTCAAATAAATCTGTTGGATTATAATCTGATGTTGTGTGACTTCTGACTTTGACCGCCCAGTTCCACGCCAGCACCTCCTTATCATGAAAAGATTAATGATAGAAAGCCCTCTTGTATCAATGATGTAAAAGTTTTCAGGTGTCCATAGTGAGGAGCTGCATTGACATTTAAGAGGGATAATGTAAATATGATGGATAGATTATAAACAGTTAGCCTATTGTGTGGACCCCACCACATTGTGCCAGTTTCCTGTGACACTTTATATAAGTTGTATAAACAATTTATATTTACATTGCACAAGTGGAAATCTTGGTGTATAGTGCATGTTGTCCATTGCTTTATGGGTATATCACTTGAAAAGAGGTTAAGGCCTTAAGTTTTTCTGATGGTGTCTATGTGGCCTGTCAAGTTGACCATAATGCCCTCTGCCTGGAAGCTGCAAGTTGCAGTTACCTCTTAGCCTTTGTTGACATGCTTGCATGCATTGACAGAGTTTGGAAATGTCTTGACGTTGTTCCTTGGTCAGTGTTTCTTTAAATGCTGTTGTGTAGAATTGAGATGCATTTTTCATTTCACCAAGTACTTGGAATTCTTGTACAATTTAGACTTGTGAAACATATCTTGCAAAAGTTACAAAATACAGTACTCTGTTTTGATGGGTTTAACTGACTGTGTTGACAAAACAACAACAAAGAACAAAGAAAATTTACAGCCCAGGAACAGGCCCTTCAGCCCTCCAAGCCTGAGCCAATCCAAATTTACTGTCTAAACCTGTCTCCCAATTCCTAAGCATCTGTATCCCTCTGCTCACCACCAACTCATGCATCTGTCCAGATGCATCATAAATGAATTTACTGTGCCTACCTCTACCACCTCTGCTGGCATCGCGTTCCAGACCCCCACCGCCCTCTGTGTGAAGTACTTGCCACGTGTATCCCCCTTAAACTTTCCATCTCTCACCTTGAAAGCATGACCTCTCATTATTGAATCCTTCACCTCGGGGAAAAAGCTTGTCTCTATCCACCCTGTCTATACCCTTCATGATTTTGCAAACCTCAATCAGGTTCCCCCACAATCTCCATTTTTCTAATTAAAACAGATCTAATCTACTCAACCTCTCTTCATAGCTAGCACCTTCCATACCAGGCAACATTCTTGTAAACCTTCTCTCCAAAGTGTCCACATCCTTTTTGGTAATGTGGCGACCAAAACTGTACACAGTATTCTAAGTGTGGCTGAACTAATGTCTTGTACAATTTTAACATGACTTGCCAGCTCTTATACTCAATACCCCGTCCAATGAAGGCAACCATACTATATGCCTTCTTGACCACTCTATCCACTTGTGAAGCAACATTCAGGGTACAATGGACCTGCACTCCCAGATCTCTCTGCCCAACAACTTTTCCCAAGACTCTTCCATTCATTGTATAATTCGCTCTAGAATTAGTTTTGCCTAAATGCATCACCTCATGTTTTTCTGGACTGAAATCCATCTGCCACTTTTCTGCCCAACTCTCCAGTCCATCTATATCCTCCTGTATCCTTTGACAGTCCCTTATGCGTTCTGCTACTCCACCAATCTTTGTGTCATCTGCAAACTTGCTGATCGTACCAACAGTGCCCTCTTCCAGGTCATTTATGTATATCACAAACTACAGTGGCCCCAACACTGATCCCTGTGGAACCCCACTGGTCACCTTTCTCCATTTCAAGAAACTCCCTTCAACTACTACTCTCTGTCTCCTGTTGTTCAACCAGTTCTTTAATCAGTTCTTTATCCACATTGCTAGAACATCCTGCACACCATGTGACTTCACCTTCTCCATTCATCTACCATGGGGAACATTATCAAATGCCTTACTAAAGTACATGTATATGACATCAACAGCCCTTCCTTCATCTATCAACTTGGTCACTTCCTCGAAGAACTCTATTAAGTTGGTAAGGCACAATCTCCCCGTACAAAACCATGTTGTCTATCAATGATAAGCCCATTTTTTTCAAAATATAAGTAGATCCTATCCCTCAGTACCCTCTCCAGCAAATTTCTCACCACCGACGTCAGGCTCACTGGTCTGTAGTTCCCTGGAATATCCTTACTACCCTTCTTGTGCAGGGGGACAACAGGATCAACCTTCCAGTTGTCCGTCACTTCACCTGTATTTAAGGATGTCACAAAGGTATCTGTCAGGACTCCAGCTATTTCATCTCTCATCTCCCTCAGCAACCTGGGATAGATCCCATCTGGTCCTGGTAATTTGTCCACCTTAATAACCTCTAGCCTACCTTACATATCTTCTCTACTTATGTCAACGTGATCCAGACTAATCAAATTTTTATCTCTAATCTCAAGATTCATCATGTTTGTCTCCTCAGTAAACACTGATGCAAAGTAATCATTCAGAATCTCACCCATTCTCTCAGGTTTGAGACGCAGCCTTCCTTCATTATACTTTAGTGGACTAATCTTTTCTCTAGTTACCTGCTTGCTTCTTAAATCAGAATAAAATGCTTTGGGATTCTCCTTAATTTAGCTTGCTAAAGCTATTTCATGACCCCTTTAGGACTTGTCCTACTCTTCTGATATTCCTCCAGGGCCTGTTCTGCTCTTAGCTGCCTGGATCTTATGTACACTTCCCTTTTCCTTTTGGCTAGTCGTACAATTTCTTCTGTCAACCACGGTTCACGAATCTTGTCCTTCCTATCCTTTGCCTTCAACAGGACATGCCTACCCTGCACTATCTTTAACCTATCTTTGAAAGCCTCCCACATATCAAATGTGGACATCTCTTCAAATAGCTGTGTCCAATCCACATTTCCAAGCTCCTGCTTAATTTTGATAAAAATTGGCCTTGGCCCAGTTTAGTACTCTTCCCTTAAGACCACTCTCATCTTTATCTATGAGTATTCTAAAACTTACAGAATTGTGGTCACTGTTCCCAAAGAAATCTCCCACCGCAACATCTACCACTTGCCCTGGCTTGTTCCCCATTACCAGGTCCAATATGGCCCCTTCCCTAGTCGGACTATTGACATACTGCTCTAGAAAACTCTCCTGGACGCTTCGTACAAATTCTACTCCATCCAGACCTCTGACGCTAAGTGTATCCCAATCAACATTTGGAAAATTAAAATCTCCCATCACCACTACCCGAGTGCCTCTACATCTTTCCTTAATTTGTTCACTTATTTGTTCTTCTACCTCACGCTCACTGTTGGGAGGCCTGTAATACAGCCCCAACAATGTAACTGCACCCTTTTTATTTCTCAGCTCCACCCATAATGCCTCACTACCCAAGTCCTCCATCGTATCCTCCTTTAGCACAGCTGTGATATCATCCCTGTCCATCCCTTTTACTTCCCTCCCTGACCTGTCTGAAGCATCTATATCCTGGAACATTTAGTTGCCAATCATCATGCCCTTCCTTCAACCACTCTGTGATTGCAATAACGTCATACTCCCAGGCACCAATCCAAGCCCTAAGGTTCCAGTCTGGTTCAGATGTCGACCGTCCATTTTGTAATAGTCCCACCTTCCCCAGAACCGGTTCCAAAGTCCAACAAATCTGAACCCCTCCCTCCTACACCATCTCTCAAGCCACGTGCTCATCCTGCCTATTTTTTCATTTCTACTCTAGCTAGCACGTGGCACTGGTAGTAATCCCGAGATCACTACTTTAAAGGTCCTCCTCTTTAACTTCTCTCCTCGCTCGCTGAATTCTTCTTTCAGGACCCCATCTCGTTTTCTACTTATATTGTTGGTGCCTACATGCCCCAAGGCAACTGGCTGTTCACCCTCCCCTTTTAGAATGGTCTGCAGCCGATCAGTGACATCCCTGACCCGAGCACCTGGGAGGCAACATCCTATCCAGGAGTCCCGTTTTTGGCCACAGAACTGCCTATCTACTCCCCTCACAATAGAATCCCCTATGACTATGGCTGTACGAGTCTTTTTCCCAGCCCTTCTGAACAGCAGTGCCCGCCACGGTGCCATGATCTTGACAACTGCTGCCCTCTCCTGGGAAGCCATCTCCCCCAAAAGTATCCAAAACGGTATGCCTGTTTTGGAGGGAGATGACTGCAGGGGACACCTGCACTGCCTTCCTACTCTTTTACTATCTTTTGGTCACCCATTCACTGTCTCCCTCAGCAACCACTCTCTCAGCGGAGCAGGTAAGGGCTGTTTGGCAGTGGCTGCTTGGAGGCTCGGTGACGTTTGTTTAATGGTTTAAATTTGAAAGTTTTTTTTTAAAAAGCGCGGAGCGGACCCGAAAGCTGGTGTAGCGCAAGCTTACCTCGGTAGGTTTTTTTTCCCCAATAAAAGTGCGCAGGAGAGGAACCCGAGGCACTACAGAGGTAGTGCCTCCCACCCTCTCTCCTCCTCTAACCTAATAATAAGACCCGTTGTGGTAAGTAGGTAAGTGCTGCATTTTGCTTGTTCTATTAGATTAGATTAGATTAGATTAGATTAGATTAGATTACTTACAGTGTGGAAACAGGCCCTTCGGCCCAACAAGTCCACACCGACCCGCCGAAGCGCAACCCACCCATACATTTACCCCTTACCTAACACTACGGGCAATTTAGCATGGCCAATTCACCTGACCTGCACATCTTTGGACTGTGGGAGGAAACCGGAGCACCCGGAGGAAACCCACGCAGACATGGGGAGGACGTGCAAACTCCACACAGTCAGTTGCTTGAATCAATCTTGGGTCCCTGGTGCTATGAGGCAGCAGTGCTAACCACAGAGCTACCATCAATTGGTCACTACAACTACAGAAGGTGCAGATAAATCAGCTGAAGTTCTTATTCCTGGTTGCTATCATGCTGTGCCCTACAAGATGCTGCACACATGACCATTAGGCCAGGTTCCAGTCAGCTTTCACAGTGATAACCACTCACAGTTCATCAGGCGACTGACTGTGGAGTTTGCACGTTCTCCCCGTGTCTGCGTGGGTTTCCCCCGGGTGCTCCGGTTTCCTCCCACAGTCCAAAGATGTGCAGGTCAGGTGAATTGGCCATGCTAAATTGCCCGTAGTGTTAGGTAAG
>NC_057716.1:93022944-93031546 GCF_004010195.1 Chiloscyllium plagiosum
GTTCCCTGATTGGGGCTGTTAAGCTGGTCCAATCAGGGAGCCCTATCTGACAGATTTGTATAGGAGTGTCAGCAGTTCTATTCACTCTGAGAGCTGGCTCTGAGGGAGCTGGGTCAGTCAAGCACTAAGCACATGTAAATTAAGGTGAGCTTGGTGTTGGGATACCATCCTCTGTAAAGATATTTCAATCTCAATTTTAAAAATAAATCAGTGACCTCATCATTTTCACAGAGTGGTTGCTTAGCTCCCTAGCCCTTGTGTGAAGAAGTACTTCTTAATTTCACTCTTTAACTGACCTAGCTCAAATGTTAGAATTATGCCCTTTGCTCTGGATTTCAGCAGAGGTAACAGTTTCTCTGCATCTATCATATTGATTTCCTTAATTGTTTACTGACCTTATATGGACCAAGAAACAACATTCTAACTTCAAGAAAATATAAAACAAGTTCATGTAACATGTCCTCACGTCCTTTTAATTTGAATGCTGGTACCATTCTGGTGAATTTGTCCTTAAGGCCAATATGTCTTACTTGGAAACAAAGTTATATGACCACTCTAAGATGACCATGTTTATATTACCACAGTCAGGTAAGAATGAACCTTCTGATGAAAGGTAAAGAATGCAAAACCAGAAAGGACCTTTATTTGACAGCTGTAAAAAAGGAACTGACTCCAAAATGTTTCTTTTGCTCTGAAAATATCCATAATAAAGACTGATGAAGCAGGGAATTGTTTTCAATGGTGACCACTGCTCAGCTCACATCTGGGGAACACGTCAATGGTTCTGCAACCATTTATTAGAGCAGCAGTTACCTTAAACCTCACTGTAAATTCTTATTATTGAACAGCTAATGTTTCTTTTCCAAACTAAAATGAATTACTCAGCGTGCTTCACCTGACAAGGCTTCCTTTAAATCTTTGTAATATTTTGTGCCACGTTTCAGCCACACATTATTATTTCAAGGCTGGTAGGAAATGCTGTCCATCTGTGCAATATTCCCCCAGGACGCCAGTTTGAACTTCTGAATCCTTTTGTACGACACAGGCCTGGTGTATTCATAACTGTGAGCCCATGTGGCCACACAGTATGGGAAAGCAAACACTCGGTCCTGTCCAACGGAGGGTCACTCCTATCTGGCACTATTGGAAGAGCTGTGTAAAGAAAGAAGCATAAAATCAGGGAAGTCTGAGGTGTGATGAATTACTTGAGCTGCTACTGACCCCCATTAATCAAAGGACATGTAACAATATTGCAACAGCATTAGGATGAGGTATGCTGACCCTGGGTCTGTGATTAGATCAGAAAAACAACCATTGTTACCAGCGCACAATCATAAAAGGGAGTTTGCTTTCTCCAAATTACACAGGCAATGAGGCCCCAGTAACAACTGATAGTATAGTTGATGTAAGCTAAAAGGTGAGCAAATAACAATAATTATGCATCCAAAAACAAACAGACATTCGTCCATCCCACATCATAGGAAATCTTAGCGGACCTGTGGTATTCCAGTATCAGGTACATCTTTTGCAGAGGAAGATTAGAGAATGCCAGCAAAATTAATCTCCCCCGTTGTTAATGTTCCAATGTCGATAGATTTTCTGTATTACGAGGAAACAATGATGTCAGCATTAAACATTCCAATAGGTGCTGCATTTGGCAGCCTTTGAACATATGCTGTGCCATCCAATAAATTTCAACAAGTCAACTGTTTCTGTAAAAGAGTTCCAGTGTTTCAGGTTTTAAGATAGCTCACCATTGTGACTGTCATTATGACTGCATAATAATTGCACTACACAAGTAGTAGCTAAGTTATCCGGAAAACAAAAATAAATAATAGGTATCATTGTTTAGTTCATTCTGATATTCTATTGGTTTCTCTTCTTTTAAATCCTCTTATTTTAACAGCATTCACCTCTTTAAAGCCTTTGGTACAGACAACATTCAAAGCTAAACTAATGCCTTCATTGTTCTCTGAGCAAGATAGCAGAAAAAGCCTGTTGTCAGATATATAGCATCCTTTGTACCTCTAGTCTCTAACTCATTTATGCCTCATCCTTTATTGACCCTTTCTATGTCATTATTTTTTCTATGGTCAATCCTCACTACTGAATGTTCCTCTCACGTTTCTCTTAAATTACAAATATCCAATCTGATATGCTTTTCATTCCACCTGCACCTACTCATTACTGAAAACAAGACTGTCTCCCACACATACTCACTTCTTAGGATTTCAAAACTAGAATTCTTCAGCTGGGTCAGTCTCTCTGTCCTCTTGTAACCCACAGTCTTTAAAGTTTAAGTAATGGTATTACTAATTCCTGATTTATCTCATCCTCCTCTTACACTTTTGAACCTTGCCAATCTTAAAATGTGGTTTACCTCGAAGTAGCTGTTATAGATGTTATAGATGTTGCCTGGTATAGATGTTTTACCAGGATGTTGCCTGGTATGGTAGAAAGATCGTATTAGGAAAGGCTGAGGCACTTGGGGTTGTTTTCATTGGAGAAAAGAAGGTTTAAGGGTGACTTGGTAGAGGTGTACAAGATGATTAGGGGTTTAGATAGGGTTGACCGTGAGAACCTTTTTTCCATGTATGGAGTCAGCTATTACGAGGGGGCATAGCTTTAAATTAAGGGGTGGTAGGTATAGGACAGATGTTAGGGGTAGATTCTTTACTCAGCGAGTCGTGAGTTCATGGAATGCCCTGCTAGTGGCAGTGGTGGACTCTCCCTCTTTATGGGCATTTAAACAGGCATTGGATAGGCATATGGAGGATAGTGGGCTAGTGTAGGTTAGGTGGGCTTGGATCGGCGCAACATCGAGGGCCAAGGGGCCTGTACTGGGCTGTATTTTTCTATGTTCTATGTTCTATAACCCTAACCTGCATTGTGACCAGTTCACTAAACGTGCTGTCCACAACCTCCTCAGCATAGTGGATGCTCCACAGTGAGTCCATCCGCAGCTCCAGAGTGGTCAAACAAGATCTGTCGCTGGACACACTTCTTGCAAGTGTAAGAGTCAGGAATGTCAGACACGTTCCTAAGCCTCCCACATCAAGCAAGAAGAAAGGACGTATAAAGCTATTGCAAGATGTCAAGTAGATTCTGTTGGCCTGCCACAAATAAAGCCTAATTGAGAAATAAAATCTGTTTTGTCTTGACTTTTTTGGGTAATTGTTTATTGTGGGCTGACTTTGCCAAATTGTAAACTGTATCTAAAAAAAAACACAAACACAATGCAATCTCCTGTTGATTTTCTTGAGAGAGAGTGTACACTCAATTGTTCCTCTGTTATTGTTACATGCCTCAGTACAGATTATAGCCTTCAGTCTTGATTGTTAGATGTGAAACTCAGCTTTAAGCTCAAACAAATGATGGGTGACAGTTAAGAAAATATATTTTAACAACTGCCACTGCAGCTATCACCTTTTCAGACCTTGGTACCAACTTCCTGCAACTAGGTTTTTGTATCATATCGATTAGAATTAGAATCCTGACAGTGTGGAAACAGGTCCTACAGCCTAACAAGTCCACACTGACCCTCTATAAGAGTAAACCACCAGACCCATTCCCCTACCCTGTATTTACCCCTGACTAATGCAACCTAACCTACACATCCCTGAAGACTATGGGCAATTTAGCATAGCCAATTCACTTAACCTGCACATCTTTGGACTATGGGAGGTAATTGGAGAACCCGGAGGAAACCCACACAGACACAGGGAGAATGTATAAACTCCACACATACAGTTGTCCAAGGTTGGATTTGAACCCAGGTCCCTGGTGCTATGAGGCAGCTGTGCTAATCACTGAGCTACCACGCTAACCCAATTTATAGAATTTATAAACTTTTATGAAATCATGAGCGGGCAAAGTATGTTGAATGGCAGATGTCTTTTCCCTAGGGTTGGGGATTTCAAAAGTAGGGAATATATTTTTAAGATGAGAGGAGAAGGATTTAAAAAAGATGTGCATTTTTTACAATGAGTGGTTCCTATGTGGAATGAACCACCTGAGGAATTGGTGTATGTGGGTCTAATTAAAAAGACATTTTGGTAAGTACATGAATAAGAAATATTTGGAGGGATATGGGCCAAGTGCAGACAGGTGGTACGAGTTAAGTTTGGGATTATAGTCAGTGTGGACTGGTTGGATGAAGAGTCTGTTTCTGTGCAGTATGACTCTTTGTATTCACTTGCTGTCAGCATCTCCAAGTGCCTTCTTGCCACCACATGATATGATTTGATTTTCTATTTCTTAGTCAATGTGACATATACCACAGAGATTTGGGATATTAATGAGACAGATGTCTGCAAAATTAGTAACAACTGTGCACACAGAGATGAGATCTCAAACTCACATATAGTTTGGTTTCTACACATAGTTTATATATGTGTATAGTGTAACAGCAGCATCAATATGTTTGACTGGATGACTAACTGAATGGGTATCATAAATTGATTCACCAACTGACTGATTACTTAACTGATCTACTGACCAACTTACTGATGAACTGACCATAAAAAAGAACAAGATGAAGATCCTTTACACTCATGTATCAGATACCATGGTGTCAGCCAGCTGTCTTAAAGATACAGTGCCTTTCTGAGATCTATGAAGTAATGCAACAAGAGGTCCAGCCTTCGGGATTGCTAAATTGAGAATGTGGTGCTGGAAATGCACCATAGATCAGGCAGCACCTGAGGAGCAGAGAGTCCTGATGAAGGGCTTATGCCTGAAACATCGATTCTCCTGCTCCTTGGATGCTGCCTGACCTGTTGTGCTTTTCCAGCACAATACTCTCGACTCTGATCTCCAGCATCTGCAGTCCTCACTTTATCCTCAGGATTGCTAATCCAGTAATGTAATCATTACACTGCCAAATCATGGATCGTAGATCCCAACTATTTTTTCCCATATCCAAATGCTAATAAACTTGTTGTGGTCTTTCAGAATTTTATATATGATTTTAATAATCAGGTGCCTCTCCTACAGACTTTCCTTGTAAGCGGAGTTGTAAATGAATACCTTGGTAATTTAAGCAGATGTGCTTTGAATCCAGTTATATCTGTGCTGCAGGCCTCTTTGGTTATTTTGGACTTATTTTCCTTTACTCCAAAACATGTCTTTCCTTTCCATCTGCTTTTCCATAAAGGTGCATGACAGGCTGCTGAAATTTGAAAGTAAACTTAGTAACCTCTGAAAACACTGAAGAGATCAGGCAGAATTCATGAAGAGAGCATTGAAAATAGTTGTGCTTCCAAGGCAGAGTAGTCAGCTTATTAACTTCCCTATGGACATCACTAATTTCATTTTAAGAGTGTGGTGCTGGAATTTCTGAAGAAGGGCTTTTGCCTGAAACGTCGATTCTCCTGCTCCTCGGATGCTGCCTGACCTGCTGTGCTTTACCAGCACTACACTCTCAACTCTAATCTCCAGCATCAGCAGTCCTCATTTTTGCCATCACTAATTTATGGCTACTCTGCCAAAGAATCTAGTTCTGGCATCAAGCAAAAGAACCATCTCACCCACTGTAAACAGCTCTATCCATGAGCTTCCCATATCCTTTGATAATTTGATCAAAACTATCAATTCAACAAGAATCTCATGTACAGTAGCAGTTAGTCAAAATTGCAGGTTTGAATGAAGCTATGCTGGTTCCGCTATGCTGGGAGCAACTTCAATTGTACATAACACCCATTCCCTGGGATAATATTTGTAGGCAGTATCTCAAATTCTGCTGTGCTGTGCTGTCTGTGAAACAAATTTGTGCTATGGCTTTCATTTAATAGAACTATCAAACTGCTGCAACTTGTAGTGATTGGAACCAGGATTTATTGACTATGAGATCCTTGATTGAGACTGTTAACCCGGTCCAATCAGGGAGCCCTAGCTGACAGATATAAACAGGAGTGTCAGATGATCTTCTCAGTAAAGAGACTGGCTTTGAGGAGGCTGGTCAGAACCCATGTACTACGCACATTTAAATAAAGATTGATTTGGTATACTGACCTCTGTGCAGTTATTTCAAACTGAAATGCAAGATTCAGAAATAAAACCAAGAATCCAAAAGAAATGGACAAAAAATTGCTACCTCTGTCCTTCAGAGTTTAGTTAGACCATGGATCACAACTCAGTTTCACACTTAAAAATGATAGAGAGAAATTAAGTGTTGCTAAAGAAACATTTTGTTGAAGATTTTCATCTTGCATTCATCAGGACAATTTGTAAGAATATCAATTTATGGAGAAACACAACATTTACACCGCATATTAGGAAAGTGTTGATTGATCAAATGCAAATTCCAATTCTACATGTGAGCAGTTTTACATTGTACATTCAATAAATTTAGAGCACATGCAGGAAGCTAACAAATGCAGGGAACCAAACATTTTTACTTAAGTGTTTCTGCATTTTAAATTATTTTGTAAGATATAGGTGTCGCAGGCAAAAGCAGATTTGGTTGTCCATCCTTAATTGTTTGCCTTGAATCCGATGATTTTCCAGGTCATCTCAGAGGGTAGGTTTATGACAATTAATTACAGTGTTGTGAGTCTAGAGTTACATGTTGGCTGGACGAGTTGAAGACAGCAAATTTCTTTCCCCATAAGATAAATTCCCCAAAGAATTTACACAACAATCCATGATAACTTGCTCTTGCAAACTTTTTAATGCAGATCTTTCAACTGGGTTTGATTCTACGAAGCATTGTGGTGGGATTTGAACCAGTGTTGCTGGGGCATTAGGCCAGTTTTTTGTTTTATTAGCTCGCATTACCACTATGCCACCATCTTCCCACATGATACTAAATAATTTCCAAGTGTCAATTTATTGTGATAAATTTTCTAGATTGCATACATTATGCAACACATACACATACAGTGGATCATCTCACCATTAAAATGAAAAGGTGGAACACCTGATCATATTCAATCATTTTTTAAATCTAGCTATATTAATCATTATCCTGGCAGCTGAATATGTAATGAAATCTCAGGAATTGGACACACTGCCAATTTAAATTGCAGTGACATAATGTTTAGAAAGTTTAAATTATCATAAGCAGAATTGGCCTTTCAAGCAAGGTATTGCATGTCACAGTCGTAGGGTCGTAGTAAGCCATAACGTCTTGCCAAAGCCTAATTTAATTTGATGATGTATCGGGTTTGGATACTGGAGAACATATGGCCTGATAATGATCTATAGTGCACAGCCATTTCAAAAACATTTCTCTGAATTACATTAAATTCAAATACATTTTTGGTGGGAACAGAGCGTTATTACATCATTAGGAGACATGCATTACTGAAATACAATAATGTTCAAACATAAAAGAGGACAGGAATTAATATAACGATTTGTAATATTGTCTGTTATTTAATTTGTGTCTTTGGCATCTTTGGCTTAATCTCCTCTTGGTTCTCCAATAGACATGAATGTCAGGCTCCAGTCAGGTTGCATCATTTAGTGGCACATTCACTCCATAGTTCGTGACTTTTTTGCTGCAGACACAGTGAACTAGAAAGCATTTAAAAATATTGGAAGCATGAAGAATAATGGTAAAAGCAGCAGATCTGTTTTATTATGAAGTTTAGACAAAATTTGAATTTGTTCCATGATCTGCAGTAGACTTAAATTCCCCCTAAATTTAGCTGCGGTCCTGACTTCCACACTGTGCCACCGTGCCACAGTGGGCGGCACGGTGGCACAGTGGTTAGCACTGCTGCCTCACAGCGCCTGAGACCCAGGTTCAATTCCCGCCTCAGGCGACTGACTGTGTGGAGTTTGCACGTTCTCCCTGTGTCTGCGTGGGTTTCCTCCAGGTGCTCCGGTTTCCTCCCACAGTCCAAAAATGTGCAGGTCAGGTGAATTGGCCATGCTAAATTGCCCGTAGTGTAAGGTAAGGGGTAAATGTAGGGGTATGGGTGGGTTGCGCTTCAGCGGGTCGGTGTGGACTTGTTGGGCCGAAGGGCCTGTTTCCACACTGTAATCGAATCTAAACTAGGCTGGAGGGAGTCTGCTTTTTTGGCTTGAAGGACCGAGGTGTTCATAGACTGATGTCTTCAGGTGTAGTGGAGCCAGGACTGCATCAGATCTCCTACCCAGGTACAGCTTCATCTTTCTTGGTGTTGCAGCCTCTGAGATCACGGGCAGGGAGAGAGATGAAGGGGTTGAACACCTCAGGAGTGGCACAAGAAGTTTCTGGGTGTTCTGTCTGTTGCTCCTCCTCCTTATGGGATGACTGCTGGAACCATCCTGAAAGCTAGGGTCACTGAAGTAAGGAGAAAGTGAGGACTGCAGATGCTGGAGATCAGAGCTTAAAAATGTGTTGCTGGAAAAGTGCAGCAGGTCAGGCAGCATCAAAGGAACAGGAGAATCGACATTTCAGGCATAAGCCCTTCTTCAGGAATGAGGAGGGTGTACCAAGCAGGCTAAGATAAAAGGTAGGGAGAAGGGACTTGGGGGAGGGGCGTTGGGAATACGATAGGTGGAAGGAGGTTAAGGTGAGGGTGATAGGCCGGAGAGGGGGTGGGAGCGGAGAGGTCGGGAAGAAGATTGCAGGTCAAGAAGGTGGTGCTGAGTCTGAGGGTTGGGACTGAGA
>NC_057716.1:93032110-93067051 GCF_004010195.1 Chiloscyllium plagiosum
GGGAAGTGGAGGAGATGCGGTGGAGAGCATCGTCAACCATGTCTGAGGGGAAATTGCAGTCTTTGAAGAAGGAGGCCATCTGGGTTGTTCAGTATTGGAATTGGTCCTCCTGGGAGCAGATGTGGCGGAGTCGAAGGAATTGGGAATATGGGATGGCGTTTTTACAGGGGGCAGGGTGGGAGGAGGTGTAATCTAGGTAGCTGTGGGAGTCAGTCGGCTTATAGTAAACGTCCGTGTTGAGTCGGTCGTCCGAGATAGAAATGGAGAGGTCTCGGAAGGAGAGTGAGGAGTCTGAGACGGTCCAGGTAAATTTGAGGTCGGGGTGGAAGATGTTAGTAAAGTGGATAAACTGTTCAACCTCCTCGTGGGAGCATAAGGTAGCGCCGATACAGTCATCGATGTAGCAGAGGAAAAGGTGGGGGGTGGTATCAGTGTAGCTGCGGAAGATGGACTGTTCCACATATCCTATGAAGAGGCAAGCATAGCTGGGGCTAATGCGGGTGCCAATGGCTACTCCTTTGGTTTGGAGGAAGTGGGAGGATTGGAAAGAGAAGTTGTTCAGAGTGAGGACCAGTTCAATCAGTCGACGGAGGGTGTCAGTGGAAGGGTACTGGTTGGTTCAGCGGGAAAGGAGGAAGCGGAGAGCTTTGAGGCCTTCGTGATGGGGGATGGAGGTGTACAGGGACTGGATGTCCATGGTGAAGATAAGGCTTTGGGGGCCAGGGCTAAGGTCACATGTCCCCTTCTCATCTTCCTGAGAGCTGAGAAATGCAGAATACCTATGGCTAGAGTGATGGAGTGCAGATCGATGCACATATCCAGTGGACCTTATGCTGGAACTGTCTCTCCAATGCAGCCACTGAAGGACAGTCAGCCATATGCCTGCTAAAGCCAACATAATGTTGGTGTACTCCTCCATCCTTTGATCTCCTTACTGAGTACCACTGACACAACCTATTTGCTGTGCTTGACCATGCAATCTGACAAAGCCATTAATGGCAACAGCAGCACCTTCTTCTCCTTATGATTGTGCAGGTACCTGTTGTCTGTCATGCTCTGACTGTCGGATACCTGGGTCCTCCTTCCTTAACTAACTGCATCAGTGATTTGCTTGTCAGGTACTACTCCTGAGCCTAATCTCGAAAGAGTTACCATGGAGAAAGAAGTTGGTGAAAGCTTTGTCAGTACTAGGAGTTCAGAGGTGGCAGTGAGTTAAGGTCTCTGATGTGTGCTCCTTCTTCCTGAAGATTCACTACATGCTGCTAGTGTCTGCATGAGAGAAAAGATGGTGATGGTTGACAAAGAAGGATAAAAGCTTACGCAGATTAAAAATGAGTATTCACTGGTAATGGCTGAGAGCCTGTGAGTGATCGTGCTGCGTGCAATACTTAGAGCAGTCATTCATAAGCCTTGATGAGATGTGTGCACGGTGGCAGAGTGCAAACAAATAGCAGCTCTGAGTGTGAGTTATCAGATAGAGTTCGGTGGCACATATTCTTGCACGTAAGACCATTGACTTTTCTCCTATACTGCTGGTCTTCCCACTTTACCTGGGAATAGCACAGGCTCAGGCTAAAATGTACATCCAGGCCTACTTGGTCGGGTGGTGTGGCATCATCCATTGGTTATCAGTGAGGAAAAGGAATACCCTCATCTCCATCACTTTATCCACCAACGCCTTAAAGCAAATCAAGAGGTGAGCTTTCCTTTCCTGTGGGCCATGTCATGTATCTTGTGTTTCAAGCGTTGTAGTGTGGGAGGTCAGTCCTGGCTTGCAGTACTCCTTTGTTTAATTTTCTCAACTCTTAAATTGATTTAGTTTGATTCATTATTGTCATATGTACCAAGATACAGTGAAACATATTGTTTTACATGCTAACCAGGCAAATACATCTTACATAAATACGCCAGGATCATAGAACAGAATGCAGAACATAGTGTTACAGCTACAGAGAAAGATCAGCTCTAATATACGGCAGGTCTGTTCACAAGGCTGATAACGGGGGGGAAAACGTTGTTCTTGAATCTGTTCATTCATATTTTCAAACTTTTGTATTTTCTGCCAAATGGAAGAGGGTGGAAGATAGTATAACCGGGATGGAAGGGGTCTTTGATTATTATGGCTGTTTTCCCGAGGCAGCATGAAGTATAGGCAGAGTCAATAGATAGAAGGCTAGTTTTTGTGATGGACTGGGCTTTGTTCACAGCTCCCTGTAATTTCTTATGATCTTGGGCAGAGCAGTTGCCATACCAAGGCATGATGCATCCAGAAGGGATGCTTTCTATGGTGAATCTATAAAAATTACTTATTTATTAAGGAGATACACTGTTGGTTCCACCATTTACCAAGGACTCATTTAATCAGTTCACATTTCCAACAAGTCATAGTTCAAAATATTTTCCAGATGAAGAGCAGGGAATAAAAATCAAAGTCTGGGGGCTTTTCACTCCCACAGTTTCAAGGCCAAGATTCATGTAGACTGTTACAAAATAGTAAAAACCATCCAGACTCCATGGCATATAACAATGGAGTAAGCCTGTTGTTGATGATAAGAGTAAAATAAATTCTGTGTGGCATCTTTATGTAATGGCACTAAATCTAAAATTCGTGTTAAATTGCATTTGAAATGTAACGTTTGGAGGGATGAGTCGCAAAGTATGAATATTGATTGTGAATTTTGAAGAAATATTGTAAAATTGTTTTCAGTTGTTTGAGAAGGCAGTTATTGTGTTTAATAATGCTTACAATATGCAATTTATAGACAAAGAAGAAAACTGTTTCAGTCAGCAGTGATTAATGAGAAACCAGTTGTTGGCAGGGCAAAACTGGCTGGAAAGCAAACAAATCTTTGATTGAAGGGCAGTCATTCCCTAGATCTTCTGAACTGTCCTTTCCTGAGCCAGCAAGTGGCTGGCATTGTTCACCATTATTGCTCAATCACCTTTTCTTTCCCTCACTATCTCCTCCTTACTCCTCTTATCTCTAGTTACCTTCTCCCTCCTTTACCCTCCAACCCAGTCTTAGTAATTATGCTGACAATTAAGAGAATGTCACTGCTTCAGGCTAAATATTCTGGCAGAAGAGAGTGACCTGCTTTTAAAAGAACTGTGCATTTGTCTGATGACATAGGCATGTATAAGTGTACATAAAATTGAAACCCGAAATCTGCCTTGAAAACGTGTGACAAAGTCAATGCAGGATTTTTTTTCCCACTTGTTCATGGGATGCGAGTGTCTCCAGCGCGGTCAGCATTGTTGTCCATCCCAAGTTGTTCAGTACGCTGTTAAGGATAAATCACATTGCTATAGGTCTGGAGTTACATATATGCACAAACAAGAATGGGCAGCAGATTTCCTTCCCGAAAGGAACCTGATGGATTTTTACAACAATTGACAGCAACTAGTATTTTATTCCAGTTCTTTATAAATTGAAATTTCATGATCACATTCAAACGTACTGTTATGGACCAGACCAGACCCCCTCAAAAATATTTTAAGAAGGTAGCTTAGACCCCTGGTCAAACTACTCGATGTTGAGCAAAACACAATTTATTTAAACGCAGTTAAAATACAACCAAAAAAAGAGGAATTTAGAATAACTGAACAGATTGAAAACTTAACAGAATAATAGATGCAGTAACTATTACTAATTAAGTGTTCCAATACAGTAGCATCCTATTAACACACCCCTTGGCAAAAAGGCAAATTCAGCCACAGGTTCTCCCATGCAGTTCTCCAATCCAGGAGGTAAAAATATCAAAAGAAGATTCAAAGAGAGTAGCAGCCAAGAGGCATTCACTGAAACCTCCAACTTTTTGAGAGCCCAATATCATCTGATGTTACCGAAAAACCAAAATGCAGATATCTGGATCTGAGAGAGCTGGCCACGTGTACTCAGGTGCTTAAAAATACTCAAGGCTTCCTAAACTGTTTACTCATGAGGTGTTCAGTAACCAGTTCTGCACCTCTGCCTTATAACCTCTCTTCAAAAAAGGAATTCAGAACAAAATAACCTCTTAAAGCAACAGCGTCATCACACTATGTACCCAGAACTTTAATCTGGCATTGGGGATTGCTAGGCTAGCAACAATAGCACTGTGCCAGAATTGTGCTCTGTATTCTACGCACATTTGCATAGCTGTTTTGGATTGGACTAAGTGGGGGAGTTGTCAGAGGAAAGCGCAGCATGGAAAGCAAGACAGCAAAACATCATGGCCATCTGTTCTGGACTAGGGATATTCTTATAATATCCCTATTGGGTTAACTATATCTTTTGTTGATTAGTTTTCTTGTTTACCCTGACCATCTCACAAGAAAGGAGACTTCCAGAAATTCCTTTCTGCAGAGAACACAATCCAATTTCAGTAAATCAATAAGGGCATTTTAGTTTCCAAAAATTCCATTTTGGCCACTGTAAATGCAGATAATTTTCTTGAAAGTACTGACCATGATTTAATACAGGTACAGCTGTATAAAACTGTTTTTGTAAACACTATCATCTCATATTTATTTTGTGTGCACCTCTGGCCATACGCTAGCATTTTTATTCAACTTGTGCAGAAAAGTTGAGAAACAGTAATATTATTTCCATCATTCATCAGGTTATTTTTAGTGTAAAATACGTTTTGGGTTTTAGGCTTATATTTCTTCTGAATCAGAACTGAGTGGAGAAATGAAGCTCAAAGCTCAGTGTGGTCTTGAGAGATTTAGAAAATTCTCATTATGTAGCTGAGACAACAGACTATCTGACTGTTCCATGTGTATGTAAAAATATCCAGTGGAAAGATAAGGTGTTTTCTAGTTTAACATTATCTTCCTGATAAAAATTCCTCCGTCAACTAACAGTACATAAAACAGACAATCAAAATATTCATCATGGAAATGAAGGCTTAGAAGGAGGCATAGACTAAATCTTGTTATTAACTAGCAGACCTGCCAGTATACAAAATATGAAACATACAAAATAGAAACAGATGTAGGCCATTTGGCCCCTCAAGCCTGCTCTGCTCCTACTAAGCTTCCAGTCTTCATGTAGGTGGTGTTTGGGAAGTGATGGTTCCTGACCACAAGGGGAAGGTAGTCAACTAGACTGACTAAAGTACTAATTGAAGGCACTATTCATGCTTGGGCCTTCCAGCAAATCAGGGGACAGCACTAGTCCTTGCAAAGCAGCACGGCATGGATTCACTGGTTTACAAAAATCAATGCCAGAGACACATACAGAGTTACAACATGACTGATTTCCTAATTGGGCCAATTGCTGCCTTAAATTCTTCTTTGGCCTGCAGTCTCTCATGTGAGAATTTTTCTAATGCTTGCCGGATGTCCATGGAAATAACACTCAACATTTCCTTTCCTCCACCAGTTACTTTTTCAAAAACTTCGACCAGGTTCGGCAAACCTCACTACTCTTTCGAAACCCATCTTGGGTTACAGCTAAAAATTTTCAAAGTGTCAATCTCTCTTTAATTAGAGACTTTTAATAACTTGCCAACAGCAGATGTTAGGTTAAGTGCTTAATAATTCTTTGGTTCGCCTTTCTCAACTTTTTTTAAAATAGAGCTGTAATCCAATTTCAAGTTTTAATTGGTGTTTATTAATCCCAAATGTTTCGCTGTTATAGCTTTTGATCCAATCTGGGTTCCTCAATTAAATCTACATTCTCATAAACATCTTTACTGACCATGATTCTATACAGTTACAGACTCCTGAGTCATTCATTTTTTGAGCTTAGCGTGTCTCTCTCTAACATTATAGAGATGAAGTGCACAGAATTCCATATCTATCTGGAGGTCATTTGCTTTGACATTTCTTCATGAAGTATTATTAACCTGATACAACCTTACAGAAAAAGAAGGGGGGAATGCAGGATTTGTTCTATTACACCTGCACTGGCTCTTTCAACATGTTGTCCAATTCAGCTGACAACTCAGTATTTGTTCCCTGAATAACCTGTTAAATTAGCTCCCTTCAAATGCCTGTCCAGTTGCCTTTCCTAGGAAATCTGATTACATCACTTATAGTCCATCAGAAACGTGAACAAGCCTGAATAGAAAGCAGCTGTTGTGATTTATTTGTCTAAAAAGGGATGAAAATAATAATAAGGGAGCCTATTGTGGAACAGAGCTGGAGCCTCCATCTGTGAATCATGATACCTAAGGTTAAAGTCCCACCTGCACCAGTGTAACAATATCTCTGAACAGGTTGATTAGAAAAATAGGCAAAAGAAAAAATAAATAAACACATTCCATTAGTTGTGGTTGTCAACATTAATTAATTTATGGTCTACTCTCTCAATCTATTGTAAATGGACATGTGATCACTCAGAATGATTGACCTTGAAATGGAGCTAGATGGTCATACCAATTTAATGGAAAAGCTTATTGACTATTCAATGCAAACTATGACCGGACTTAAAATCATACATAGGTCTGTGTTCTGTACATTTAACATTACTTGTTAGTTACACATTCAAACAGAAACTAAATGACAGAGTAAAACAATGTATGTGACTAATAGGTACTGCAGAATTTGTATCACATTTTAACTTTTCATCAAAAATTAATAAGTACAACACTGACCAGAAATGAAGAAAGTACGATTTGTTAATGCAGGATCCTTTTAGCAGATGAGTGTGCTCAATCAATTGACTTTGAGGAGTTTAGCTTTCTAGATGCATGACATACAAAATGTAAGTCTTGTCTCGTTACAGGCATTTTAAAATTCTCATTGTACTGCAAATTAACAGAGTCTTACAATAGAAAACAAACTCTCTGAAATAATCAAGGACAAGATGATAGGTTGCAAACTTTCTTTTAATCTTCCATACATTGAGTCCATTTTGTTTCAAATTTAGTCCACAATGTACTTATATTGGCCTCTAGTCAGCCAAAATTTCAAAAGTAAAATTCTCATCTCCCATTAAATTACTTCCCGGCCTCATTCCTCTCTACAATACTTCCTCCAGCCTACAATCCTTGCAGAACTCTATTAATTCAATCCTGATTATTCATAAGTCTCTCATTCTCCTTGCTTTTTGCTAGCCACTGATCTCTAGAGTTACCTCCTGAAAACATACTCTCTATCACTTCTCCATCTTTAAATGATGGCATAGTGACTCAGTGGTTACTCACACTGCCTCACAGTGTCACTGACCAAGGTTCAATTCAATTCTCAGGCATCTGTCTGTGCGGAGTTTGCACATTCTCCAGTGTCTGCATGGGTTTTTCTCCGGGTGCTCCAGTTTCCTCTCACAGTCCAAATATGTGCAATTTATGTGGATTGGTCATGTTAAATTGCCCATAGCATCCAGCAATGTGTAGGCTAGATGGATTAGCCATGTGAACTGCAGATTTACAGGGACTGGGTGGGTCTGGGTGGGATGGTCTTCAGAGGATGGGTGTGGACTTGATGGCCCAAATTGCCTGCTTCCATACTGTAGGGATACTATGATAAAGACAAGCTTTAAACCTACCTCTTTGACCATCTTCATTTCATCAGCTCAGTGACAACTTTTGATTGTTTGTTCTCCTATTACGATATCTTCTTCTGCTAAAGATACTTTACTTAAATAAATATTGTGATCTTATTGCTGTCAAAATAAAAAAAAGAATGCTTTTGTTGTTCTTTAAGTATAGTAAAGTTTGAATAATGAGAGTTCGCTAGTGTTGATGGACAGTTTGCATTGCAGAATGGACCCACTTGCATTGGAATTGGCTTTACTGGAAATCCAAAATTGCAACAAAGCTGGCAGCTTCGTGCCTGATCACATCGCATAAAAGTGGAAATTCAAGATGAAACCAAGGTGTAGTAATTCCAGTTATCTGTTGGTCCTCAAAGAACACTTCAAAATGAATCAAAAAGATGTTTATGCAAACATTGTGTTTCAATCATTCTTCCTGGGGGATATATATCTCTCGACCAACATCATTATACGGATTATCTAGTTCTTACTATATTGCTGTTTGTACGATTTAAAGTGCATAAATTAACTGCCATGTTTCCAGTATTACACCAGTGATTAATTATCCATTAATCTACTGTAATCTAGTTTATTTTGTTCCAACTTTTCACAATGGCGACAATCTTTCAAAGTAGTTTTGAATGCTATGGGATATGCGAAAGTAATGAAAGGTGTGGAGGTGCCAGTGTTGGACTGGGGTAGACAAAGTTAAAAATCACATAACACCAGGTTATAGTCCAACAAGTTTATTTGGAAGTACTAGCTTTCAGAGTGCTGCTCCTTCATCAGGTAGTTGTGGAGCAGGATCATAAGACACAGAATTTATAGCAAAAGATTACAGTGTCACGCAACTCAAATGATATGCAGAGGAACCTCGATTATACAAATCAGGTGGGGAGTATTTCATTTGGTTTATCAAATGCCAGATAATCAAATGCCGGATGATATAGTTTAGCCAAGCATCAGGACCTTGCGATCTTGTTTGGATAATCCAAAATTCGGATAATCGAGTGCTGGATAATTGAGATCCCTCCATTAAAGGTGTAAGATTAGAGTCTGTCTATATCCCAAACTTGAGTCAGATTGGTTCTATTTCCAAAGTAGGAATTGATAAAATGTTATATGGATTGACTGCCTGCAGACTGTGTACTTTTTGAGCAAAATAGAATGTAGCTGCAAATACATTTCTGCAAATGCAAATTTACCCCATTGTCTTGTGTATGTGTGCATGACAGAGAGAGTGAGTGTGTGCATGTGAGTGTGAGTACACGTGAGAGAGTGTGTATTCATGTGTGTACGTGCTTGGTAGAGTATGTACGTGAGTATGATGGAGTATAAGCCTGTGAAAAGGTATGTGCATGGGTATGAATGTGGGAGGTACGTATGTGTGTGTATGAGAGAGAGCGTTTGTATGAGAGAGTGTCTGCGTGTGTGTGTGAGTATGTGAGAGTGTGTGCATGTGTTTGTGTGTGTGTTTAGCGTAGTAGAGTCACCTGTAGTGTGACATGAACCTGGGTCCTAGTTGAGGCCATCCTCATGGGTACTGAACTTGGCTACTCTGCTTGACCACTCAACATTGTTGCATATCCCGAAGTCCACCTCGGAAGATGGTCAACCGTAGATCCAAGGCCGAATGTCCCTGATTGGGAGCAAACATCCCTGTCTGGTGATTGTTGCACAGTGTCCATTCACCCATTGTTGTAGCATTTGTTTGGTCTTGCCAATGTACCATCCTTTAGGGTATGCTTGCCTGCAGCATATGTGATAGGCAACGTTGGCCGAGTCACATGAGTACCTGCCAGTGTACATGGTGGTTGGTGTCCATGTCGACACTGATTTGGTCAAATTTGCACCTCAATATGCCAACGTTTTCATGTATAAGTTTGAACAAGACTTCTTTGCTGCAAGAACCTCCAACCAGCAGTATACACCAGATTTTTCTGCTCCTTGGATGCTGCCTCACCTGCTGTGTTTTTCCAGCACCACTCTAATCAATCTCTACTCTTTAGTATCTGTCTCATTCTTGGACACACGCATCTCCATCAAGGACGAGTGCCTCAATACCTCACTCTACCACAATCTCATGGATAATCTCATGATGCTGCACTTCCCACCCTGAACATATTAAAACAGCCATCACCCACGGACAAGTCCAACGCATACACAGGATCTGTTCAGATGAGGAGGAATGCAATGGACACCTGAAAGTGCTGAAGGACGCCCTCATATGAACAGTGAACGATGCTCAACTCATCGATTGCCAGTTCCGACATGCCACAGTGAGAAACAGTAATGATCTCCTCAGGAGACAGACACGGGATGCAATTGAAAGGGTACCCTTCATTGTCAAATACTGAGCGGAGAAACTACACTGTGTTCTTCGCAGCCTGCAACACATTATCAATGAGGATCAGCATCTCGCCAAGACATTCCTTATGCCTCCACTTCTTGCCATTAAACAACCGTCAAACCTTAAACAGGCCATTGTTCGCAGCAAACTGCCCAGCCTTCAGGACAACATTGACCACAAAATACCATACAACCTTGTCATGGCAACCACTGCGAGACATGTCAGAGTGTCAACATGGAAACCAAGACATGTCAGAGTGTCAACATGGAAACCAAGATGTGTCAGAGTGTCGACATGGATACCACCATTATACTGGGGAAACGACCCACCATGTACACAGCAGGTACTCATGTAACTTGGCCAACATGGTCTATGGCATGTACAGCAGGCAAGGATGCCCTGAGGCATGGAACATTGGCAAGACCAAGCAGGTGCCACGGCAACGGATGAATGGACACTGTGCAACAATCTCTCGACAAGGATGTTCCCTCCCAGTTGGGGAACACTTCAGCAGTCAGGGATATTCGGCCTCGGATCTATAGGCGACCATCCTCCAAGGCCAACTTCGGGATACGCAACAACACAGAGTGGCTGATCAGAGGTTGATAGCCAAGTTCGGTATCTATGAGGGTGGCCTTAACCGGAATCTTTGGGTTCATGTCATACTACAGGTGACTCCACTACACTCTCTTACACACACACTCTTACATACTCACACACTCACGCAGACACCCTGTCTCATACACACACATTCACCGCCGACACTCTCACCCACGCACACACCCGCTCACAGGTTTATACTCTGTCACATTCATGCACACACTCTACCAAGCACGTACACACAAACATACATTCTCTTGTGTGCACTCACACTCACACACTCACATGCACACATTCTCTCATACACACACATTCTATTTTGCTCAAAAAGCACATAGTCTGCAGGCTGTGTCTACATTGGAAATAGAACCAGTCTGACTCAAGATTGGGATACAGGCAGACTCTAACCTTACACCTTTAATGCATTATCTGAGCTGAGATGTCATCTTTTTTTATTAAACCTTAAGTTATCTCAAGAATGTAGCTTAAAGGTAGTTCTGGGATTTACATATTAATAACCCGAAACCTGCAACCCATTCTAAAAGATGAAAGATTTAACGGCAGTCTAGGTTTGTTCAATATATCATTTCAGTTGCATAACACTGTATTCTTTTGCAATAAATTCTGTGTCTTATGGTCCTGCTCCACAACCACCTGATGAAGGACCAGTGCTGTAAAAGCTAGTGCTTCCAAATATGCCTGTTGGACTATAACTTGGAGTTGTGTGATTTTTAATGTTATGAAAGGTGTTATACATAAATCTAAGTTCACTTTTACTTTTCCTGCAAAAAAAAGCATTTCAAAAGCATTTCTATTATGTTAGAGCAGAAGTGCTTGTTTGTTACAAAAAACATTCTTCAGATTGGTGGTGAGATAAAATCTGAAGTTGTATTTCATGTTTTGAGAAGGTAGCCTAACTCTAACACAATGCTTCCCAATCTTTTTTTCCCCCGTGACCCCATTTCATGGCTGGAAGATTGTCACAACCTCTGTGAGAACTGTGAGATGGGAAGCCTGTTCGAGCACAGGTCCAGCCATAATACCTCTCTCAGAAGTTCCATGGTGGCTATTGCTTCCCCTGACTTCGCAATTCCCACAATCGCAGCTTGTGACCTTAATTGGGGTCCTGACACTCACTTTGGGAAGTTTTGCTCTTGTGGCTTGGTCAGTAAGTACCAGTCAGAGCACAAAAGTTGCCAATTGCATTTTCATTCTGCATTTAAGGTATTAAAACTTTAGCTTGCAGGTGGTACATTTAGCCTCAGAATTCTTGAGCATAGGATGGAACTTAAAGTTAGATTCCCACTGTCTATTGTTATCTGGCAAGCCTGGCTGCAAAGCAAGAGAAGGATTGGAGTTATTATTGCAATTTAGACCTGACACAAATTGGGTGCAATGAATTTCTTATATCGGCACACAGCAGAGATTAATATAATATCGTACTTAGGTTGTAATTTAGTGTCCCAAAAAAAATCATATATTTTGAATACCAGAAAGAGTAGTGCATATCATCCTTTCTTTAACTAATCATAGAACATAGACATAGAACAAAGAACAGTACAGCACAATTCAGGCCCTTTGGCCCTCAATGTTGTGCCGGCCTTTTTACCGTACCCTAAGATCGGACTAACCTACATACCCTTGATTATACTATCTTAAGTGTCCCTAATGTCTCTGACTCTCCTCCCACTGCTGGCAGTGCATTCCACGCACCCACTACTCTCTGTGAAAAGAACCTACCTTAACATCTCCCCTAACCCTTCCTCCAATTACCTTAAAATTATGCTCCTCATGATAGATATTTCTGTCATATATAGAATAGAATCCCCACAGTGTGGAAACAGGCCCTTTGGCCCAAGAAGTCCATACTGACCCTCTGAAGAGTAACGTACCCAGACCTGTTCTCCTACCCTATTATTCTATATTTACCCTTGACTAATGCACCTCACCTACACATCTCTGGACACTCCAACCAATTTAGCATGGATAATTCACCTAACATGCAATCGTTGGACTGTGGGAGGAAGCCAGAACACATGGAGGAAACCCACACTGACGTGGGGAGAATGTGTTGTAGGAAAAGGCCTCTGGCTACTCACTCTATCTATGCCTCACAACATCTTATATATCTCTATCAAGTCGTCTCTCATCCTTCTAAGCTCCAATGAGCAAAGCCCTAGCTCCCTCAACCTTTCTTCATAAGACGTGCCCTCCTATCCAGGCAATAGACTGGTAAATACCCTCTGCAACCTCCCTGAAGTTTCCATATCCTTCCTATAATGAGGCAACCAGAACTAAACACAATGTTCCAAATGTGGTCTAACCAGGGCTGTATAGAGCTGCAGCATAACCTGTGGCTCTGAAACTCAAACCCCTTGTGACTGAGAGCCAACACACCATCCACCTTCTTAACAGCCCTATCAACCTGGGTGGCAACTTTGAGGGATCTATGAACACGGACCCCAAGATCCCTCAGTTCCTCCACACTGCCAAAACTCCTGCCTTTAACCCTGTATTCTGCATTCAGATTCAACCTTCCAAAGTGAATGACTTTGCACTTTTCCAGGCTGAACTCCATCTGCCACTTATCAATCCAGCTCTGCATTCTGTTAATGTCCCATTACAACTGACCACAGCCTTCCACACTATACACAACTCCACCAGCCTTCAAGTCATTGGCAAACTTACTCGTCCACTCATCCACTTCCTTATCCAAGTCTTTTATAAAAATCATAAAGAGCAGAGGTTCCAGAACTGAACCCTGTGGAACATCACTGGTCACCGAGATCCAAGATGAATACTTTTCATCTATAACCACCCTCTGTCTTCTCTGGGCCAGCCAATTCTGTATCCAGACAGCCAGATTTTCCTGTATCCAATTTCTCCTTATTTCTGAATGAGCCGACCATGGGAAACCTTATCAAAAGCCTTGCTAAAATCCATGTACACCACATCCACTATCTATCTTCATCAACATGTTTTGTCACATTTTCAAAGAATTCAGTAAGATTTGTGAGACATGATCTCCCCCTCACAAAACCATGCTGACTATCTCTAATCAAACTATGGTTTTCCAAATAATCATAAATCTTGTGTCTCAGAATCCTTTCCAATACTTTGCCCACCACAGACCTAAGACTGAGTTGTATGTAATTCTCCGGATTATCCCTAATGCCCTTTCTTGAACAAGGAAATAATATTTGCCACTCTCCAAACATCTGGCACTACTTCAGTGGACAGTGAGGATGCAAAAATCATCACCAAAGGCACAGCAATCTCTTCCCCTGCTTCCTGTAGTAACTTTGGGTATATCCCATCTGGTCCAGGGGATTTATCTATCTTTATGTTTTTCAAAATTTTCAGCACATCATCCTTCCTAACATTAATCTTTCTAACATATCAGTCAGTTTCATGCTGTCCTCAGAAATGTCAACATCCCTCTTAGTAGTGAATACTGAAGCAAAGTATTCATTAAGGACTCCCCCACTTCCTCTGACTCCAGACGCAAGTTCCCTCCACTATCTTTGATCAGTCCTACCCTCACCCTGGCCATCCTCTTGTTCCTGCCTAACAGCATTGTAATTCCTCCTCCCCCAGTTAAATATTTTCCCATACCGATTGCTCCTATCACTCTCCATGCATATCATAAAGGTCAGGGAGTTGTGATCACTATCACCAAAATGCTCTCCCACTGAGACATCTGACACCTGCTATGGTTCATTGCCAAGTGTCAAATCCAATATTGGCTCCCCTTTAGTTGGCCTATCTACATATTGAGTCAGGGACCCTTTCTGGACACACCTGAAAAAAATCTGTCCCATCCAAACTCTTTGAACTATGGAGGTTCCAATCAATTTAGGTTAGATTATATTCCCTCCAGTGTAGAAACATGCCATTTGGCCCAACAAGCCCACACTGATTCTTTGATGAGTAACCCACCCAGACCCATTCTCCTACATTTATCCTTGACTAATGCACCTAACACTATGAGCAATTTAGCATGATCGATTCTCCTGACCTGCACATCTTTAGACTGTGGGAGGAAATCGGAGCACCTGGAAGAAATCCACGCAGACACAGGGAGAAAGTGCAAACTCCACACAGACGATATGGGAATCGAACCTTGGTCCTTGGCGCTGTGAAGCAGCAGTGCTAACCACTGAGCCACCATGCCATCCATTTTTTAAATATTCACAGCTACTATTGGGGAATATTAGGGAGGTCAAAGTTGCCCATGACAACAACCCTGTTACTTCTGAACCTTTCCAAAATCTGCCTCCTAATCTGCTCCTCCATGTCTCTGTTGCTATTACCGTGGGGCGTGTGGTCTGTAGTAAACGCCTAATAAAGTGACCGCTCCTTTCCTGTTTCTGACATTTACCCATATTGGCTCTGTAGATAAACTCTCCTCAACGACCTCTCTTTCTGCAGCTGTGATACTATCCCTGATTAGTAATGCCACTCCGCCACCTCTTTTACCTCCGCCCCCCCAATTCTTTTTAATGCATCTAAACCCTGGAACATCAAACAACCATTCCTTCCCCTATGATATCCAAGTCTTGGTAATGGCCACAACATCATAGTTCCAAGTACTGATCCACGCTCTGAGTTTGTCACCCTTATTCCTGATACTACTCACATTAAAATAGACACACTTCAACCCATCACACTGACTGCACCTTTGCCCTATCAAGTGCCTATCATTCCTCACAGACTCACTGCACTCTGTATCTGGCTGTTCACTACCTACTCCATTATCTGATCTGTAACTCTGATTCCCATCCCCCTAAGCAATCTAGTTTAAACCATCCTGAAGACTTCCAGCAAACCTCCTGCCCAGGATATTGGTGCCCCTCTA
Source organism: Chiloscyllium plagiosum (assembly GCF_004010195.1). Lineage (NCBI taxonomy): Eukaryota > Metazoa > Chordata > Chondrichthyes > Orectolobiformes > Hemiscylliidae > Chiloscyllium > Chiloscyllium plagiosum. The sequence continues at coordinate 93,047,381 of NC_057716.1, forward strand.
GTTCAGGTGTAACCCGTGTTTCGTGTACAGGTTTCAAGGAGTGAATATTGAGGATAGTCTACAGAGTGCCAATCCAGCAGGCTGCTTTTGTGGATGTTGGCAAGCTTTTTGAATGTTGTTGGAGCTACCATCACCCAGTCAAGTGGGGAACATCTCCTCATGCTCCTGACTCGTGCAGTGTAGATTGTGAACTGGGTTTATATTGACATGAAATGTGTTATTCTCTGCAAAATTCAAACAGCTGTGCAGGGTTACCTCCATTTGTTTCATCTTCCACATTGTCCCTGCTTTGTCTTTCTTCCTCCTTTTTAAAGATCTATTGTTTTGATCTTTTTTTCCAAAGTTCAAAAACAATGCAACAACTTATTAAACAGTCATTTCTGTACCTAGAATTAGAGGAAATCAGATCCAACACTGAAAATACCTCAAAGCGAACAGCCCATTCAGCCACAACCATTTTCCTGCCCTCCATCTTGGATTATACAGAATGAGTCCCAGGTAGACAGGATAGCGAAGAAGGTGTTGAGTATGCTCGCTTTTATTGGTCAGTGCATTGAGTATAGGAGTTGAGAGGTAATATTGCAGCTGTCTAAGACATTGTTTTGGCCACTATTGGAATACTGAATTCAATTCTCGTCTCCCTGCTGTACGAAGGATGTTGTGAAACTTGCAAGGTTTCAAAAAAGATTTACAAGGATGCTACCAGGGTTTGAGCTATAGGGAGAGGCTGAATAGGCTGGGGCTGTTTTCCTTGGAGCATCGGAGGCTGAGGGGTGACCTTATAGAGGTTTATAAACTCGTGAGGTACATGGAGAGGTTGAGTAGCCAAGCTCTTTTTCCCTGGGTTGGGAGTCCAAAACTAGGGGACATGGGTTAAGGTGAGAGAAGAAAGATTTAAAAGGGATTTAAGGGACAACGTTTTGACACAGAGGTTGGTGCGTTGATTGAATGAGCAGCCAGAGGAAGTGGTGGAGGCTGGTACGATTATAACACTTAACAGGCATCTGGATGGGTAGGGTTTAGAGGAATATGGGCCAAATGCTGGCAAATGGGACTCCACTATTAGGAACTATGAACCTGCACTCAGTAACACACCCCAGGACCTTACCATTAAGTGTACAACTCCTGCCCTGATTTGCCTTTCCCAAATGCAGAACCTCGCAATTATCTAAATTAAACTCCATCTGTCATTAGCTCATCTGATCAAGATCCCATTGTACCTTATGGTAACTTTCTTTGCTATCCATGACACATCCACTTTTGATGTCATCTGTAAAATTACTAACCATACCTCCTACTTTCATGTCCAAATAATTTAAATAAATGATAAAAAACAGTGGACCCATTCCCAATCTTTGTGGCACACCGCCGGTCACAGGCCTCTAGTCTGAAAAGCAACCATCCACCAACACCACCTGTCTTCTTCCTTCAAGCCAGTCCTGTATCTATATGGCTAGTTCTCCAAGTATTCCATGTGATCTAACCTTGCTAACCAGTCTACCATGAGTAATATTGTTGAACACCTTGCTGAAATCCATATCAATTATGTCAATGGCCCTGCCCTCATTTATCATCTTTGTAATTTAGAATATCCGGTTGGCATGGACAAGTTGGACCGAAGGGTCTGTTTCCTTATTGTACAACTCTATAACTGTAATTTCAAGTCTCTGATTTGTTCTCGTAGCCACTGTATTTATATGGTTTGTCTTGGTATGTTTCCGTTCAATTGTAACCCCATAGATGTTAAAGGGAGGAAGTCAGGGATGATATGCCACCGAATGTCAAGAAAGTTTGATTCTCTTTTGTTCGAGATAGTCACTGCCTGGAGTAAATGTTATTTATCAGCACAAGCTTGGATGTTGTCAAAGTCATGCTGCACATTTCAGCACCTGATGATTCACAAATATATCTGAACATTGTGTAATTATCAATGAATATCCTCACTTTTGAATCTATGATGGACAGAGGTCATCAATGAAACAATTGAGGATGATTAGCCCAACTACACAACTGGAACTCAATCAACAAACACATTCACTTCGACCCGATTTACCACCCCCGAGAAAAAGAACAGGAAATGACATCACTATAAGAAATGACATCACCACAGGACATGGCATCACCAATGCAAAGAAACCCAAACATATAAATAAAAAGCAGGAATCATCAACAGTGCCTTGTCCAGAGGCTCACTGAAGATGTTATCTAGTATGGTGACGAAATGTCTGAAAGCGAATCTTCAAGCTCAGCAAGCAAACCTATATCCAGAACCTCAACCTGAGCTACAAATCTTCTCAAAACTCACTAATCTCTTAATTAAAGTCTATTCCTGAGAGGAAGAGGAATTCTTAAAAGGTGAAAAATCATCCATGGCTTAATAAGGAAGTTAGGGATAACATAAAGGCAAAAACTAGGGCATATCATACTCGAAAAGGTAGTGGCACTCTATAGGATTTTTAAGAACTTTAAAGGTCAGCAAAGGGTTATTTAAAACTAAATCAAAAGAGCTAGGATGAACTATGAAAGGAAACTAGCAGAAAATAGAAGCACCAATATCAAAACTTCTCTAAACATATAAAAAGGAAGAAAATAGTGAAAGTAAATGCTGGTCTATTAGATGACATAAATAGAGTCATAGAGGTGTACAGCACAGAAACAGACCCTTCACTCCAACTCATCCATGCTGACCAAATATCTAACCTAATCCAGTCCTATTTGCCAGCTCTAAACCTTTCATAATCATATACCCATCCGGATGCCTTTTAAATATTGTAATTATACCAGCTTCTACCACTTCCTCTGGCAGCCTATTCCATACAAACACCACACTCTGCATGGAAAGTTGCTTCTTGGGTCCCTTTTAAATTTTTCCCTTCTCACCGTAAACCCATGTCCTCTAGCTTTGAACTCCCCCTCCCCAGGGAAAACATCTTGTCTATTTACCTTATCCATGCCCCTCATGATTTTATAAACCTCTATGAAACAGCCCCACCCTATTTAGCCTCTCCCTATAGCTCAAATCCTCCAACCCTGTCAATAACCTTGTTAATCTTTTCTGAACCCTTTCAAGTTTCACCACGCCCTTCTGATAGGAAGGAGAACAGAATTGCACATAATATTCCAACACTGGCCTAACCAATGTCCTGTACAGCTGCAACATGCCTCCCAACTCTTATACTCAATGCTCTGTCCAATAATGGAAAGCATACCAAACATCTTCTTCACTATCCAACCTACCTCTGACTCCACTTTCAAGGAACTATGAACCTGCACTCTGAGGTCTCTTTGTTCAGCAACAGTCCCCATGACCTTACCATTAAATGTAGAAGTCCTGCTCTGATTTGCCTTTCCAAAAATGCAGCACCTTACATTTATCTAAATTAAACTCCATCTGCCACTCCTCAGCCCATTGGCCTATTTGATCAAGATCCCTTTGTACTCTGACATAACCTTCTTCGCTGTCCACTGCACCTCTAATTTTGGAGTCATCTGCTGGTAAAGTCATAATGGGAAATTCAGAAATGGCAGAGGCAATAAACCAATATTTTGTCTCTGTTTTCACAGTGGAAGCTAATAATTTCTTTCCAAAAACTGCAGTTACTACAGAGGAACTTGATGTAAATGCTATAACTAGGGAAAAGGTATTCAGCAAACTGATGAGATTAAAGGCAGATAAATCCCTGGGGCCTAATGGCCTGCAACCTACAGTCTTAAAGGAGGTGGCAGCAGAAATAATGGATGTATTAGTTATGATTTTCCAAAATTCCCTAGATTCTTTCAGGGTCAGTGCAGTTGATGGGCTGAACAACCTCCTTCCACACTGTAGGGATTCTATGAAATTACTTCCCTCAGAGGGATACTGACCAGTAGAGTTTGCAACCCCCAGGAACTGCAGACACTTGGCTGTTGAGCATATTACAGAGAGAGTGGTTGGTTTTTGGAGTTTGAGGCAATGATGGATGTTCAATTATAATACTTGGGCAGCACAGGCTCAGTTCAGCTGACCTATTTTTTAAGACTATAATACAAAAAAACAACTTCATTTAAAGGGCTGTGAACCTATTCAGTTGTTCTCATGAGAGTAGCGTGGATACTCCATTACTGAATACTTTCAAGTCTGGCAGAGGCGCAGTCTCAGGAATCATGGGAGATGGAGAGCAGGCAAGTCAGGAGTGTGATGGAATACTCCCCACTTGCCTGGATGGGTGCAGCTCCAACACTTAAGAAGCTTGACACCATCCAGTACAAGGATGATGTTTTTACCTCATTTTTACCTCGTTTTTACCTCGTTTTTACCATCCAGTACAAAGCAGTCCGCTTGATTAGCACCACATCCACAAACATCCACTCCCTCCACCACCAATGCTCGGTAGCAGAGTGTGTCCTCTCTATAAATGCACTGCAGAAATTTACTCTTAGACAGCACCTTCCGAACTTACGACAACTTCCATCTGGAAGGACAAAGGCAACAGATACATAGAGACACCAGTAAGTTCCCTTCCAAGCCACTCACCATCCTGACTTGAAAATATATTGCCGTTCCTTTACTGTCACTGGGTCAATATCCTGGAATTCCCTCCATAAGGGCATTGTGGGTCAACCCACAACAGGCAGACTACAGTGGTTCAAGAAGGCAGCTCATCACCACCTTCTGAAGGGGGCAATCAGGGACAGGCAATAAATGCTGGGCCCAGCCAGCGAGGCCCATGAGTGAGCAAAATTAAAGGTGGTGTTGAAGCCCAACATCGGCCATGCTGATGTTCAATGATCTATCTCAATGGGCTGAATGCTATTCTGTTGCTTCCAACACTTGTGTATAATACTAGTCAGGTTGAAGGAGCACAGAGCAGGTAGAGGGAGTGTGCCAAAAACATACTGCAAAAATGGAGGTTATTTGGCTCAGCAAGTCTTGTGCTGGCCCATTAACACATCCCTGGGAGACAATCATGGTGGCACGGTGGCTCAGTGGTTAGCACTGCTGCCTCACGGTGCCAGGGATCCAGGTTTGATTCCAGCCTTGGGCAACTGTCTCTGTGGAGTTTGTATGTTTTCTCCGTGTCTGCGTTGGTTTCCTCCAGCTGCTTTAGTTTCCTCCAACAGTCCAAAGATGTTCAGATTAAGGTGAATTAACCATGCTAAATTGCCCATAGTGTTCAGGGATGTGTAGGTTGTGTAGGTTAGGTGCATTAATCAGGGGTAAATGTAGAGTAATAGCGTAGGCTACTCTTTGGAGGGTCGGTGTGGACTTGTTGGGCTGAAGTGCCTGTTTCCACACTGTAGGGATTTTATGATTCTGGAAATATATCAGTGGATTAGAAACATGTTGCTGTGACACCCTTATTTAAAAAAGGAGATAGGCAAAGAGTGGGAATCTGTAAATGATTTAGTTTGACCTCCGGGGAGTGGGGAAGTTGCTGGCGTAAACTTTAAAAGAGGAATTAACTGAACACTTGAAAAAACAAAGCTCAATTCACTGATGTCAGAACAGTTTCATGAAGAACTAGTCATGCTTGACAAACTTGGAATTCTTTGAGGATGTAAGCAGTAAGTGGATCATGGTGATCCAGTGGATATGGTATATTTAGACTTCCAGAAGGCATTTTACAAAGTGCCCTATAAAAGACTGTTCCGGATGGTTATATCCAGGGGGTTAAGGATACGATATGGGCTTGGATAAACATTTGGATGACTGATAAAAAGTGGAGGATGGAGATAAATGGGTCCTTCTCTGGATGACAAACTGTAATTTCACAGGTGATGCAGGGTTCAGTTCTCTGACCTCAACTACTTAATCTCTATATAAATGATCTGGAAGCAGGGACAGAGTGTATTGCACAAAATTCGCAGATTACACTAATATGTGGGAAAGCAGACGGTGAGGAGAAGATAAAGAGTTTACAGATGGTTATTGATAGGCTAAAGGAATGGATGAGAAGCTGGCAGATGGGTGTGCAGGTACAGCATATAATAAGAAAGGCAAATGGAATTCTGGCATTTATTGTAAAAAGACTGGATTATAAAAATAAAGAAGTGGTGTATGAAATACTAAAGGAGATTGATAAGATGGACATTGATCAGTTGTTCCTCCATGTGGGACTCAGTCTAGAACAAGAGGTCATAGAAACAGAATGAGAGAACAAAGGTTCAAATCTAAGATGAGGAAAGTCTACTCTCAGAGAGTTGTGAATCTGGGCAACTCACTATCCCAGAATGTATTGGAGGCAGAATCAATCTCAAATTCAAGAAAGAAATAGGTACGTTTCTGATGAAAAACAGTAAAAAAAAGAAGCAATGGGGAGCAGACAGGAAAGTGGAGTTGAGATCAGGATAAGATCAGCCATGATCCTGTTAAATGGCACAGCGAGCTAGAAGGGGTGACTTGCCTATCTCCACTCCTAATTCTTAACGTTCCTATGTCCAATTCGCTCTGTAATATCTCTACACTCTCCTCACAGCTCACCCTAAGTTCCAGCTTTGTGTTATCTGTGAAATTTTGAGATACCACATTTAGTTTCCTCATCGAAATCTTTAACCTATATTGTGAATAGCTGGATTCGTGGAACCGGTTCCTGTGGTATCTACCTGCCATTCAGAAGAAAGTCCTGTTTATTCTTATTCTTTGATTTTTGCTTGCAAAGCAACTTCCTGTCCATCCCAATACACTTCCACCAATCCCTCACGTTTTAAATTTACACATAATCTCTTACATCAGACTTTGTTGAAAGCCCTCTGAAAGTTCAAATAAGCCGCATCCACTGGCCTCCCCTGATCAACTCTACTAATGCCAACACTTAAAGCATTTCAGGCAATTTGTCAAATACAAATGTCACCCTTTTGTAAATCCATGCTGACAGTGATACTGAATGTGAGGACACCTCTTCCAAGACTGCTTCCCTGTGACAACCGTGAGGACGGTCTTTCCAGACTTCCCTCTTAACCAAATGGGCCCTTAGGCCTAGTACAGCAAGGAGAACTGTTTCGCACTGTTCTATCTCAACCATGATTGGATTGTAATTTGTTCTGCAGCACCTTTGATGCTTTGTTCCTCAATCTTTTATAAATAATAGGAATTATTCATACATGGAATGTGCTTGTCACTGGTTCAGCCAACATTTCTTCCCCGTGTCTAATTTTTAGTTAAAGGTCAACTGTATTGCTGTAGGCCTGGAGTCACATGGAAACCATGCCAAGTAAAGATGGCAGTTTACCTCCCTGAAGAACATGAGTGAACATATGGGTTTTTAGTGACCATTCACAGTGGTTATATGGTTGACATTGGTCCCGCTATCTATTCCAGATTTTTATTGAATTCAAATTTCACCATCTGCCATGGTGGGATTTGAATCCATTTTGTGGTCAAAGCTCACAAATTAGTTACCTGTTGGTGACAAGGAATTCCCTGAGCCCTTCAACTTCTTTGGATAGGGAGGGATTGTTTCAGACAATCAGCTTGCTTTCTAGCATCACTCAGATTACCGCATTACTAAAGATAGGATCTTATCCTTGCAATAGCATGTTGCTAAATGAATCAATTATTAGTAAATTAATAACCTTAACGAAGTCAGCTGTGATTCACCTACAGGATTCATTGCCTTGCTTGCGAATGCTTTTCAGAGCTGTAAAAGTTGAAGCAGCTCTAAACTGAAAAGCCCGATCACAGTGCCACCTACAGCTATGACTGCAACTGCACATAAAATCTGACACTTAGCACACAACTAATGAATCAAAAATGTCAGCATGCAGGCAGAGCAAGTAGTGAGGATGGCAAGTGGAATGTTGACCTTTATTGCAAAGGGGTGAACTATCAAAGTAGGGATTTTGCTGCAACTCTACAGGGCATTGGTGAGAACAAAAAACAAAGAACATTACAGCACAGGAACAGGCACTTCGGCCCTCCAAGTCTGCGCTGATCCAGATCCTCTATCTAAATCTGTCACCTATTTTCTGAGGGTCTGTATCCCTTTGCTCCCTGTCCATTCATGCATGTGTCTAGATACATCTTAAATGATGCGATCATTCACAGCCCAATCACCTCCGCTGGCAATGCATTCCAGGTAACCACCACCTTCTGTGTAAAGAACTTTCCACATATATTTCCTCTAAACTTTTCCCCTCTAATTGAGTCCTCCACTCTGGGAAAAAGTTTCTTGCGATCCACCCTGCCTCCACCTTTCATGATTTTGTCAGCCTCAAGCATGCCCCCCCTCAACTGCCTTCCTTCCAATGAAAATAATCCTACTCTACTCAACCTCTCCTCATAGCTAGCACCCTCCATACCAGGCAACATCCTGGTGAACCTCCTCTGCACCATCTCCAAAGCATCCACATCTTTTTGGTAATGTGGCAGCCAGAACTGTATGCAGTATTCCAAATATGGCCGAACCAAAGTCTTATACAACTGTAACATGACCTGTCAACTCGTGTACTCAATACCCCGACTGATGAAGGAAAGCATTCCGTGTGCCTTCTTGACCATTCTACTGACCTGCGTTGCCACCTTCAGGGAACAATGGACCTGATCTCTCCATACATCAATTTTCCCCAGGACTTTTCCCTATGCTGTACAGTTCACTCTGGAATTCATCTTCCAAAATGTATCATATTTGTCCGGATTGAACTTTATCTGCCGCTTCTCTGCCCAACTCTCCAATCTGTCTATATTCTGCTGTATTCTCTGACAGTCTCCTTCACTATCTGCTACTCTACCAATCTTAGCGTCATCTGCAAACTTGCTAATAAGGCAACCTACACCTTCCTCCAAATCATTTATATATATCAGAAGCAACAGTGGTACAAGAACAGCTTGAAGCCTATGTACAGGTTTGGCTAACTTACTCAAGGAGGAGCATACCTGCTTTGGAAACAGTTCAGAGAAGGTGCACAATGCTAATTCCTGGGATGAAATGGTTGTCTTATGAGGAAAGATTGAGTAGGGTGAGCATTTTGAAGAATTATAAATGACCTTATTGAAACATACAAGATTCTGAGAATGTTTGACAGCATAGATGTTAAGTGGATTTTCCTTTCTTTGAGGGAAAGTAGAACTAGAGGATATAAGTTCAAATGAAGGTGACTCCCATATCAGGTGAAGATAAGGAGGAACTTCTTCTCTAAAAGGGGAATTAGTTAGTGGAATTCTCTTCACCTGGGGTAAGCTATGGGGTACAGGTCTCTAGCACAGAGTGTGTCCTTGTTGCTGAGAAGGGAAGAGGGGAGAGGAGTAGAGCATTAGTTATTGGTGACTCCATAGTTAGGGGACAGATAGGAGAATCTGTGGGAATGAGAGGGATTCGCAGTTGGTGTGTTGCCACCCAAGTGCCGGGGTTTGTGATGTCTTGGATCGTGTTTTTGGGATACTTAAAGGGGAGGGGGGAGCACCAACAACATAGGTAGTAAAGTTGATGGGGATTTAAGGCAGAAATTCAAGGAAGCTTACAGCTAGAATAAACAGAGTTGTTTTTTCTTGTTTGTTACCTGCGCCACATGCTAGCGAGTTGAGGAATAGGGAGAAAGAGCAGTTGAACATGTGGCTATAGAGATGATGCAGGAGGGAGGGATTCAGATATTTGGATAATCAGGGTGCATTCTGGGGTAGGTAAGACCTCTATAAACAGGATGGTGTACACCTGAACTAGAGGGGTACCAATATCCTCGGGGGGGGGGGGGGAGATTTGCTAATACTCTTTGGGACAGTTTAAACTAATTCAGCAGGGGAAAGGGAATCTGAATTGTCGCTCCAGTGTACAGAGGGTTGGAATTAGTGAGGTTATGAATAAGGTTTCAAGGTCATAGGAGTGTACTAGCAAGCAGAAAGGTGGTTTGAAGTATGTCTACCTCAATGCCGGGAGCATCTGGAATAAGATGGGTGAACTTGCAGCATGGGTTGGGACCTGGGACTTCGATGTTGTGGCCATTTTGGAGACATGGAGAGAGCAGGGACAGGAATAGCCGTTGCAGGTTCCAGAATTTAAATGTTTCAGTAAGGTCAAGGAAGGAGGTAAAAGAGGGGGAGGTGTGGCATTGTTTGTCAAGGACAGTATTAAGGTGGCAGAAAGGACATTTGATGAGGGCTTGTCTACTGAAATAGTATGGGCTGAGGTTAGAAACAGGAAAGAAAAGGTCACCCAGTTGGGGGTTTTCTATCAGCCTCCGAATAGTTCCAGAGATGTAGAGGAAAGGATTACAAAGATGATTCTGGACAGGAGTGAAAGTAACAGGATAGTTGTTTTGGGGGAATTTAACTTTCCAAATATTGATTGAAAATGCTATAGTTCAAGTACTTTAGATGGGTAAGTTGTTGTCCAATGTGTGCAGGAGGGTTTCCTGACACAGTATGTAGATAGACCAACAAGAGGTGAAGCACATTGCAGTTGGTACTAGGTAATGATCTAGGTCAGGTGCTAGATTTGGAGGTAGGTGAGCATGTTGGTGATAGTGACCACAATTTGGTTACGTTCACATTAGCGATGGAAAGGGATAGGTACATACTGCAGGGCAAGAGTTATAGCTGGCAAAAAGGCAATTATGAGGCAATTGGGCAAGATTTAGGATGCATCAAATGGGGAGGGAAATTACAGGGAATGGCCACAACTGAAATATGGAGCTTGTTCAAGGAATAGCTACTGTATGTCTTTGATAAGCGTGTACCTGTCAGGCAGTGAGTAAGTGGTCAAGCGAGGGAACCGTGGTTTACTAAAGAAGTTGAATCTCTTGTCGAGAAGAAGGAGGAGGCTTATGTAAAGATGAGATGTGAAGACTCAGCAAGGGCACTTGAGAGATACAAGTTAGCCAGGAAGGACTTAAAGAGAGAGCTAAGAAGAGCCAGGAGGGTACATAAGAAGTCTTTGGTGCGTAGGATCAAGAAAAAACCCTAAAGCTTTTGATAAGAATGTCAGGAATAAAAAAATGGCTAGAGTAAAATTAGGGCCAGCCAAGGACAGTAGTGGGAAGATGTGCATGGAGTCCAAAGAGATAAGAGAGGTGCTAAATGAATATTTTTGTCAGTATTCACACAGGATAAAGATAATGTAATCGAGAAGGATACTAAGATACAGGCTATTAAACTAGATCGGATTGACGTTCATAAGGAGGAGGTGTCCTTATGCTATCATTTTGGGGCCACTGCTGTTTGTCATTTTTATAAAAGACTTGGATGAGGGCATAGAAGGATGGGTTAGTAAATTTGCTGATGACATTAACTTTGGTGGAGTTGTGGATAGTGTGGAAGGAGGTTGCATGTTACATGTTACAGAGGATGTTGCATGTTACAGAGGGACATAGGTAAATTGTAGAGCTGAGCTGAGAGGTGGAAAATGAGTTAAATGCGGAAAGGTCTGAGGTGATTCACTTTGGAAGGAACAGCAGGAATATAGAGTACTCGGCTAATGGTACGATTCTTGGTCATGTGGATGAGCAGAGAGATCTCGGTGTCCATGTGCATAGATTCCTGAAAGTTGCCACCCAGGTTGATACAGTTGTGAGGAAGGCGTACGGAGTGTTAGTTTTTAGTTTTAGAGGGATTGAGCTTTGGAGCCATGAGGTGAAGTTGCAACTGTACCGAAATTCTGGTGTGGCCGCACTTGAAGCATTGCGTACAGTTCTGGTTGCTGCATTATAGGAAGGTTGTAGAAGCATTGGAAAGGGTGCAGAGGAGATTTACCAGGATGTTGTCTGGTATAGGGGGAAGGTCTTATGAGGAAAGGCTGAGAGACTTGAGGCTGTTTTTGTTAGAAAGACTTAATAGAGACATACAAAATGATCAGAGGATTAGATATGGTGGACGGCGATGGCAATGGCTAGCATGAGGGGACATAGCTTTAAATTGAAGGGTGATAGATATAGTATAGATGTCAGAGGTAGATTCTTTACTCAGAGAGTAGTAAGGGCATGGAATTCCCTGCCTGCAACATTAGTAGACTCACCAACTTTAAGGGCATTTAAATGATCATTGGATAAACATATGGATGATAATGGAATTGTGCAGGCTATTTGGCTTTAGATTGGTTTCACAGGTTGGCACAACATCGAGGGCTAAAGGGCCTGTATTGTGCCATAATATTCTATGTTCTATGTTCAGAGTGCAGGAGAGGAGGTGCATTCATTGGTAATGCTGTATTAGGTGGATTTTTGACCTACATGAGAGTCAAAGATTATGGGGTTAAAAAGTGCAAAACCTGAATTTTGGCCCCAAAAGATTAGCCATGATTTCATGAAATGGTAGAGCTGGTTCAAGGGGCTTAGTCAACTGTATGCTCTCTTACATTCATATTCTCTCACATTCTAACCTTCTGGAGAGTTGGATTTTGCTTATCAATACAAGTGAACATTGCCTGACATACCAAATCCATCTTTGTAAAAAGTGCACCAAAAGGCATAGTTTCTCACATGGTGTTGGGGATGGTGAATGGAAAATGGAGCATGTGCTGATGAGCAGGATAGCTACAAGGCTTCATTCCAAACATTTTAGCAGTTAGGTCTTTCAGCCCTCCTCCCTCATATCCCTTCACCCCCATTCACTTCTTGTGCCTCTTCAAATCCTGCATGCTGTCTCCAGTGCCTGTCATTTGGTATCCGTGCTGGACAGGCCTCAGGAGCCATATTGACATTTAAAAATAAATCTAACATTTAATGTGGCTCTCATTCCTACACACTAGATAATGAGAGAAATAAACACCCATTCAGAAAATTAATTCAAAGTTTTAATCCTCCTCAGTGGGTGATTTCCTACCAAAAACAAACAGATTTTCTATTCATATTCCAAATAATTAACAGTTACTTCGTTATTAGTCTGTTAAGTGGTCAAGCATACTATGAACTCAGAAACTCCATTGAGATAATTGTAGCTTTTGAAACACAGCCAAACATTCATGCTGACTCAATGATAGCTCTTGGTGAAGTGTGACAATGAGCTCTACTTAAACATCACAATTTGGTTAAATATTTTTACTTTGAATTTAAGTTGGTCAATCAAGGCATTCCTGCAGAGTCTGATTTTAAACTCTCACTAACAAACTGCAGCTTTTTTCTAAATTTAAAGAGCTGAATGTAAAATACTTCAGATGGTATCAGTTGTACACAACTTATTCACCCTTCAAGAGCTATTATGTCCACTCATCTCAGCCGTTAGCACAGCTGCCTCACAACATCAGGAACCCACATTCGATTCAAGCCTCAGGAAACTGTGTGGAGTTTGTACATTTGCCCTGTGTCTGGGTGGGTTTTCTCCCACAGTTCCAAAGATGTGCAGGTTAGGTGGGCTCTCAGTGATGATAAGAGAAAAACATGGTTCTGATGAAATTTGCTCACAACAGTTGTTGTTGAATTGGGGTAACCATTTCTGGCATCATGCTGTTACTTGACTCATTTGATTCTGTCATCAAAGACTGGACCCAGTATATGGAAAGAATGCATTCTTTCTTCTGGGGAGATGAAAAGCAATGAGTAATTTTCCTGACAGCTTACGGACTTGCAGATTTTTGGGTTATTAAGAGCCTAATTTTCCCTGAGGCACCTAATATTAAAACATTTCAAGAGTTGATGAATTTGGTTCAGGAATATTCCTCTAATTCTGACTCTATTGGTTTTACTCGGCAATTCGAGAACCAGGGGAATCTGTATCGGGATTTTTGACTGAGTTAAGATGACTGGAAGTGACTTTGGTTTAGCCCTTAATGAGATGCTGACAGACCATTTGGTATGTGAGATTAATGATATAACCATGCAAAAGTGCCAACCAGCTGCAGCCCAACTGGACTTCAAACAGACACTACACCTGAGTTTATCATTGGAAAATGCAGCAAGTGGAGCATTTGAGTTGCACGGTATTTCAGTGGAGGTGGACACCTTTGCTAGTTTGTCTGAGCTTGGGGAACACTACTTGAGTGCAGGCAATTGTCATAGCCTCACTCAAGTCATATCCTGAACAGACAGACTCTTGGTCAGCCCACTGCAAAACCGCAAACAAAGCCAAGCCTTGGCCAAATGGTTAAAATTATTTTCTGGATCCGGGTCCATTGTAGTGGTATCCGGACTCAAGATAGCGGGCGGCACGGTGGCACAGTGGTTAGCACTGCTGCCTCACAGCGCCAGAGACCCGGGTTCAATTCCTGACTCAGGCGACTGACTGTGTGGAGTTTGCATGTTCTCCCCGTGTCTGCGTGGGTTTCCTCTGGGTGCTCCGGTTTCCTCCCACAGTCCAAAGATGTGCAGGTCAGATGAATTGGCCATGCTAAATTGTCCATAGTGTTAGGTAAGGGATAAATGTAGGGTTATGGGTGGGTTGCGCTTCGGCGGGTCGGTGTGAACTTATTGGGCCGAAGGGCCTGTTTCCACACTGTAAGTAATCTAATCTAATAGCAAGAATCCCACTAGACCTTAATTGAGTAAAGAACTCACAGGCCGATATCCAGGAGAGTGCATACCCTGGAAAGTCCACCTGCATCTGGCTTGGAACAATTGGTTGAGAAAGATTCACCTCGATTGGCTTGACATTTATTGATTACAAAATGGCTACCTGAGTGACGTCCTAATTACATATCTGGACTTTTCAGAAAGGTTTAGGGCCTATCTAAGGAGCTAAGGCCACCTTGGATGTTGACTAGGAAGCGATTCCACAATTCTGCAAGGCTATTTATTCAGTGCCTATACAGTGCCATTTGCCTCACAGGCAAAAGTAAAGACAGAAATCAGAAGGTTTGGAAAGCAAAGGAACCATCAGTGAAGCAGTCCAGTTTGCAGAATGGGCAGCACGGGTCGTAGCGATTGTGAAGCCTGACACATTGGTTTACCTTTATGGGAATTTCTAACAAACAGTAAACCATTTTTCACAGCTGGATAAATACCCAGTCCCTTACCTTCTGAAGAAGGGTCACTGGACCCGAAACATTAACTCTGATTTCTCTTCACAGATGCTGCCAGACCTGCTGACCTTTTCCAGCAATTTCTGTTTTGTGCCTCATAGAATACAAGTTCCTTGATTGGGAATGATAATCTGGTCCATTCAGGGAGGCCTGGCTGACAGATATAAGCAGGAGTATCAAAGGTTCTGATGGCTGATGAAATTCAATTTGAGCAAATTCGAGGTCTTGCACTTCGGAAAAAAAGAATACAGGGACGGACTATTTTCTAAATGGTGAGAAAATTCCTAAAGCCACAGTATAAAGGGATCTGGGAATGCTAGTCCAGGATTCTCTAAAGGTTGACTTGCAGATTAAGTCCGTGGTTAAGAAAGCAAATGTAATGTTATCAGTTATCTCAAAAAGGTTGAAATGTAAAAGAACCGATGTACTATTGAGACTTTATAAAGCTCTGGTTAGGCCCCATTTAGAATATTGTGTCCACTTTTGGGCCCCTCACCTTAGGAAGGACATAATAGCATTGGAGCATGTCCAGCGGAGATTCACACAGATGATCCCTGGAATGGTAGGTTGAGGGGAGATCTAATAGAAACTTATAAGATAATGCATTGTTTAGAAAGGATGGATGCTGGGAATTTGTTTCCGTCAGGTGGGAACCCGTGGGCACAGCCTTAGAATTAGAGGGGGTCAATGTAGAACAGAAATTAGGAGACATTTCTTCAGCCAGAGAGTGGTGGGCCTGTAGAATTCATTGCCACGGAGCGCAGTGGAGGCCGGGACATTAAATGTCTTCAAGGTAGAGATTGATGAATTCTTGATCTCACGAGGAATTAAGGAATACGGGGAGAGTGTGGTTAAGAGGCGTTGAAATGCCCATCAGCTATGATTGAATGGCGGAGTGGACTCGATGAGCTGAATGGCCTTACTTCCACTCCTATGTCTTGTGGTCTTATAGGTTCTGCTCACTCTGAAGAAGCTGGATCAATGGAAAGGACTCTCCATATGTAAATGAAGGGTGTCTTGATGATGTGATATCGGCCTCTGTGGAGTTATTTCACCTAACTGATCCCTCCTGCTTATCAATTTTCAACTCTTTCAGAGTCTGAACTTATTTGACCATGATTCATGCAGCATTTTCTCCCTTGATATAGACAGATAATTCAGTATTTAATTCAGTATTCAAAGCTCAGCTGCTGATTCTTCTTATTGCTTCTTGTTTTCTCCTTTTTCTAATTTTACAGTTTTTGTACAACTATCTCTTACTTATGCAGACATAGAGGTTTACAGCATGGAAACAGGCTCTTCGGCCAAACTTGTTCGTCCCACCCAGTTTTCACAATGAATCTAGTCCCCATTTTCCTGCATTTGGTCCATATCCCTCCATACCTATTCCATCCATGCACCTGTTCAAGTGACAAAGTTACAAAATTGTACTTGTTTCCATCACAACCTCTGGCAGCCCGTTATAGACCCTCACCAACTTCTGCATGAAAACATTGCCCCTCTGGACCCTTTTGTATCTCTCCCCTCTCACCTTAAACCTATGCCCTCTTACCCCTACTTCACCAATCCTCCACATTTCCATTGGATAATTCTGACTACAGCTTTAGATTTTATGCATCTCTTATTCTTTCTCCCACAAGCTTCGAGCCATGAATTGCAAGACATAGACATAAACATAACTATGAATAAAATAGATGCAATCGATCCAAGTATTTCTCTGTATTCCATGCAAGCTCAAATAAAGATCAGCCAAGTGCTCATATCCACTATATTTCATCAGCAGTAACTAAAACACTTTGTCTCTCTCATAAATTTTTAGAAAATTAAAAAAGAAAAATCAAACCTTTGGCTCAGAGTCTAGTCGTAAAACATGATGCAGTGTGAACAATGAGATAACCAAGGACCATTAATTACGATGGGGCAGTGATAGAATATAAATCACCAAGCATCTATAAATAAAGCGCTTTTGGAAATATCGCAGGGGCATTCAGATGCATCCCAAACAATTAAAAACCAAGTTCCACACAAAACCATCCCTAACTCTCCACAAAAAAAAACCATTGTTATCACCATAGACTGCATAGAGTATAAGGTGTCATAACTCAAATTGGCAAACTATGACTGTAGTCTGTAGCAGTAATTGAAATGTGGGCTGGATTTTCTAGAGAGGAAACGTAAGGTTAAAATTGTGGGTGAATTATCAGAATAAAAGAAGCAGATATAAGCCGGGATAGGATTTTATAATCGCTCTTTAATGAGGATTTTAAGCTTTAAAGCTTTCAGACTAAAACACAACTATAAAATGACAACATCATAACATTCAGCAATTCAAATGCACTCCTATTGTTATCATCATAGCCATACACAGGACTCTACTGGTCATTTTACACAGCAATGAAAAATTGGGTTCAATAATTTATCACTATCATTTCAAGTTCTACCATGTAATTCGGTCATGAAATGACAGCAGTTTGTAGGCACTGAAATAGCAGGTTACTTCTCTTTGTTCAAAGCTATACAAATTACTGTATTTAAATTTTCCATGTCACATTTACAATGCAATGAAAAGACAACAGATCTCACAGTATTCCCATTTCCAATTGAATGTAACTTTTATAGACAGATATTTTGCACTTAAATTATAATGTTGCTTTTGTAAATCAGCCTTGTGGAATATTGCTACATACTTTTACTAATCCAAAAGCTTTTTTTGTTAAGATTTCAAATACTCATACCCATGGAAGAACCAATGCCACTGAGTGTAAATTGTTTCTTAGAGGCAACAAATGCCTTTGGCCTCACTGTCGCCTGAAGAAAACAGAAATGCTGTACCCACAATGCCCCACTGCTAATTACAATCTATTGTGGATCAACATTTACACAACCATATTCAATGCAGTAAAATAGTTCAGCTCTATAGGTAGCATGACCTACAACTATCAACAGACGATTGACCATCCAAGATCAACTGCTCTTTTTAGCCAGCTCTTGATATCTGTGAAGTTACTCACTATACATCTCTCTCACAACTCTGATTTATAGAGTGCATCCAACCTTCACCCTTTTGAATGGGTAGAAAGGATGAATTCTGTACAGAAAACCCACATAGCTACTGTGAAATACTTTTATCAATGCTGCCTACGATCTGACATGAAATCCTTAACAGTGCCAATCTGCCCAAAATTGAATGAATTCTCTTACAACATGAGCAAGGATGTGTGCTACACATGGATGATTCCAAAATTCCGAAGCAATGCTTCATGTGGTATGGAGCTCCAGTGAGCAATGGACTGAAAAGATAGCATTTCCTGACTAACAGGAAGCTGCTGACAGAGATGGTTGGTGTACAACAACCAGGAAATCAAGTTCGTTTGAAACAAAGAGTGTAAAGTTGCTGAAGGAAAGAGCAGAAAGTAAAAAGGGATTTGGTTATACCTGAGTCCCTCTAAACCAAGAGTTCTTGTGCTCAACTGCTCAAGACCCTGCCCAAGAATTAGCCTTTTTAATCACCAAATATCCAATCAACTACCACAGATGTAATGTCTCCATGCAGTTTGCCTACAGAGACTCCATCATTATCAACACAACAAGATCACATTCAATCTTATGCATATTTCTTGGCAAGACACATGACACAATGGTTTTTTTCTTACATCCATTTTTGAGTATGATTATCACTGTCACAGCCAATGCTTATTTTCTGTCCCAAGTGAAAGCATGATAAATAGGAGCAGGAGATCACACAATCAATCAATTCTGCTGCACTATGATCACTCTTCAGCTTTAACTTCCACTTCATTTCCTGTTCATTCCCCACAGCTCATCGTTCCCCAAGATGCCAAAGCTGGATTTACTCCAATTTTAAATATATTGAGTGGCAAAGCATTCACAATCCCCTAGATTTTGAATGAAGAAATTTCTCTTCATTTGAGTCCTAAATACAGTATCCAGATGCCAGTCATGAAACATTTCAGGGACAGTTCACAAGCTATCATAAAATTTATGCTTATTATGGAAAAGGACAAGGAACAAGCAGAATAAGAATAATTAGAACATAGAACATAGAAAAGTACAGCACAGAACAGGCCCTTTGGCCCATGATGTTGTGCCGAGACTTAATCAAATGTAAAATATAGTAACTTAACCTACACACCCTTCAACTCACTGCTATCCATGTGCATGTCCAGCAGTCGCTTAAATGTCCCCAATGACTTCGCTTCCACCACCTCAGCTGGCAACGCATTCCATGCATTCACAACTCTCTGTGTAAAGAACCTACCTCTGGTGTCTTCTTTATACCTTCCTCCTAATATCTTCAAACTATGACTCCGCATATCAGTCAATCTGCCCTGGGGAATAGTCTCTGGCTATTGACTCTATCTATTCCTCACATAATTTTGTACACCTCGATCAGGTCTCCTCCCTTCCTCCTTCTCTCCAGAGAGAAAAGTCCAAGCTTATTCAACCTTTCTTCATAAGACAAGCCCTCCAGTCCAGGCAGCATCCTGGTAAACCTTCTTTGTACCCTTTCCAAAGCCTCTGTATCTTTCCTATAATAGGGCGACCAGAACTGGACACAATATTTTAAGTGTGGTTTCATCAGGGACTTATAGAACTGCAGCAAAATCTTGTGGCTCTTAAACTCGATACCCCTGTTAATGAAAGCCAAAACACCATATGCTTTCTGAAAAACCCTATCCACTTGGGTGGCAACTTCGAGGGATCTATGTACTTGCACACCCAGATCTCTCTGTTCCTCCATACTGCAAAGAATCCTGTCTTTAATCCTATATTCAGTATTCAAGTTCGACCT
>NC_057716.1:93067160-93067425 GCF_004010195.1 Chiloscyllium plagiosum
CCTGTGGGACCCCACTCAACACTGACCTCCAGACAGAATACTTTCCATCTACAACCACTCTCTGCCTCTTGTTAGCCAGCCAATTCTGAATCCAGATAGCCAAATCTCCCTGTATCCCATACTTCCTGACTTTATGAATGAGCCTACCATGGGGAACCCTATCAAATGCCTTGCTGAAATCCATACACATCACATCCACTGCTCGACCGTCGTCGACCTGTCTTGACACCTCATCAAAGAACTCAATAAAATTTGTGGGGCATGA
>NC_057716.1:93067925-93096019 GCF_004010195.1 Chiloscyllium plagiosum
GGGTCTCTGCATTAACAGTCCAGCAATAATACCACTGAAGGACCTGAGGTGCATCATCTATTCAGTGCTTTTTGCTGAAGATTATTACAAATGCTGCAGCTTTTCCTTTTACACTGATGTTTGGGCTCCCAGCTGGTGATTTTTGTAAAGCCTCCTCATGCAGTGAGTTGTTTAATTTTCTACACATCACAACTGAATGTGGGAGAACTACAGAACTTAATTGTGACCCATTGGTTGTGAAATCTCTTTGCTCGTCTGTATGCCAGGCAATGAAGTGGCTAGATCTGTTCAAAATCTATCCCCCTTATCACAGAGAACAAAACCAAGTTAACATTTCAGGTTGATGACCAAAACATACATTGACACAATTCAGGGAAGGCAGTGGCAGAGAGATAATGTCACTGGAGTAGTAATCCAGAGACCTATACTAATGGTCATGGATTTGTATTCCACAACAGCAAGTGGAGAAACATGAATTGAATGAAATTCAGAATTATAGACCTAGCCTAGTTGTTGATTGTCATAATAATATAAAAAAAATTATCAATGTTCTTTGCGAGATGAAAATTTGACATTTTCTGCAACAAGAAGGAATCTAACAACTGACTTTTGACCTTCAATGGCATTACCATCACTGAATCCCCCACTATCAACATCTAGAGAGTTACGGTTGACTAGAAACTGAACTGGGCTAGCCATATAAATACAGTAAAAACCAAAAGAACTCTGGATGCTGGAGATCAGGAACAAAAACAGAAATTGCTGGAAAAGCTCTGAAGTTCTGGCGGCGTCTGTGGAGAGAAATCATTAACATTTTGGGTTCAGTTAGTCTTCTTCAGAACTAGATAGAAACACAATGTTTATTAGATCAGGTCAGCAGCAAGGAATACTTAAGTAGTTAACTCACCTCCTGGTGCCTTAAATCTGTCTAACGTCAACAAAGTGCAAGTCAAGAATGTAATGGAATATTTCACACTTGCCTGGCTGAATGCAGCTCCAACAATTCTTAAGACATTTGATAGCATTCAAGATAAAATATCCCATTTAATCCACAAACATTCACTTCTTTCACTGCTGATTTAGCCATGTGTACCCTTTACAAGGTGCACTGTGGGAATTCATCTAGGCTTCTGAGACATCACCTCGCAAATCAATGACCTCTACCGTCTTGAAGGACAAGGGTGGCAGATATTTTGGAACACCATCATCCGGATGTTTCCTCAGAGACACTCGCCATCGTTATTTGCAAACATATCCTGTTCCTCCAGTTGGTTTAGTGAATTCCCTCCCTAATGACATTGTGTGTCAATCAACATCAAATGGATGCCAGTGGTTCAAGAAGACAACTTCCCACCACATTCTCATGGGCAACTGGGGACAGGCAATAAATTCTGGGCTTAACCAACGATGCCCTCATCGCATGAATAAAAAGAACGAATAAAAACAAGCTGCTGGCCCAACTGAATGTTTCCAGTATTTTCTGGTTTCATTTGATATAAAATATAAATATCTGATTTTACTCATGATAAATATCTAATATTGGCAAATTGATCATGAATATCCAACATAATAAGAAACTGCTTAGTGGAACAGATCCAATGTGTGATTGTAAGGTTGATTTAATCTCTATAAAGGATGGTAAAATGTGACAGTATTACTATCAACTCTAATACTTTTGGTGAAAACCAATTATTAAAGAAATTGGTTTCTGTGACAGGGATCAGCTCTAGCTATACAGGTGTTGCTTTCAAAATGTGCAATAAGGTAAGTAAAGTAATACAATAATGCAGATTTTCAGAAAGCTTTTGATAAGGTCAGACATAGGAGTTTAGCAAACAATTTTAGAGAGCATAGAATTTGAGGCAATAGTCTGGATTGAGAATTGATTAACATACAGAAAGCAGAGAGTAGGAATATTCAGGCCACTGAATTCAAGACAGTAGGCTGTTTATCTGGGGTACTGCAAGAATCAATGGTCGGCCTACAGCTCCTGATAACTCATATGATTGTTTTGGTTATGGAGATCAGCTGCAATATTTCTAAACTTGTTGAACACACAAAACTAGGTGGGTGTGTAAATTGTGAGGAAGCTGCAAGAAGGTTTCAAGCAAAGTGGACAGGTGAAATGAATAGGAGAAAGTGAGGTCTGCAGATGCTGGAATTCAGAGGAATTCCTGATGAAGAGCTTATGCTCGAAACGTCGAAGCTCCTGCTCCTTGGATTCTGCAGGGCTGGCCGTGCTTTTCCAGCACCACACCTTTTGACTTTAACAGGTGAAATGAATAGGCAGGAACCCGAGAAATTGAATATCATGTGAGTAAGGGGGAAGTTACCATTTTGCTTTAAAGAAAAACAGAAAGAAGTGTTATTTCTTAAATGGGGAGATGTTAAGAAGTGTTCATGTGAAATGGGGGTGGGGTATTCATGTTCATGAGCTGTTAAAGTTAACAGCAAGTGCAACAAGCATGTAAGAAGGCAAATGGTATTTTGGCCTTCATTATGAGGGGATTTGAGTACAGGAGTAAAGATGTCTTGTGGAGTATAGCTTTTATCTCCTTGTCTCAGGAAGGATATTCTTCCCAATAGATGGTGTGCAACAGAGGTTTTCCAAACTAATCCCTCAACTCCTAAAGGCAAACTGAAAATGGAGGTTGACTGTAACCACATCAAGAGAAGGTGGAATCAATTATTTATTTCTGTATACTAACACATAAGCTCTGCTACTGTGTGATAGAAAGCCCTTCAAGGGTCAGTTACATCTATCATGCTCTTGTACTGTACAAATTGAAGTCATCTGTAATAGTAGCACCTGTGAGCCACAAAACACAAAGACAACGCAAAATCACACAGACTACATAGAGACATGGAGCTAATGTTTCTCACCTTGAGCCTTCTGCAGCATAGGCTCATATGGAATGATGCTACTTTTGGTATTGTGGTGTCGAGAGCATAATGTATCAATACTCATGTAACACTTACATCCTTTTACTCCTGCTTTGCAACTTGACTGTTTCTGCAGTCATCAGAATAAGATCCAAAGTCAACAGGTAACATAAAGGCTTTCTATAGTTTCCCTTGTCAGATTGTTCCATGTCCTACGTATGGAGGTATATGTTAAACAATTATTTTGTGAGTGATTTGTGTGAGAGTTAGAAGAATGAGAGGTGATCTTATTGATGCAGGACTCTTAAGGCATTTGACAGGGTGAATGCTGAGAGAATATTTCTCCTAATAGATGAGTCTAGGAGCAGAATAAAGGGGTGCCAATTTAAAACTGAGATGAGGAAGAATTTGTTCTCTCAGAGGGTTGTGAGTCTTTGGAACTGCTTGCCACAGAGAACTGTGGAACGAAAACCTTGTGTATATTTAAGGCTGAGAAAGATAGATTCTTGATCAGGAGGAGAATCAAGGGACATTGGGAAAAGACAGGAAACTGGATGTGAGGAATGTTGGATTAGCCATGAATCAATTCAATGGCAGAGCAAGCTCAAAAGGTCAAATAGCCTATTCCTATTCTTTTTTATCGTATGATCTTATAGTCATATAAAGATGTTACAAAGAACCTGTTCTGTTTCTTACAGGTCCCCCGATAAGTATATTGCAAGTGTGACCAATGAATCCAGCCACAGCACACATTATGCAAGGAAGGTGCGGGGAGATGGAGATGGAACAAATGCACCAGCAGGCCCAGGATCAGCAGCAACCTCCATGAGATGGCGAATAGCCTGCCCATGAAGAGATTATAGTTGAAGGTCTCCTTAGCAGGTGCAGAAAGATCAGAGTCTTTCATCTTGAATGCCATTTCTCCAGATAAGCACTGCAATATCATTGCAGGTTGGGGATCTGTAGACACACTGTCATGAACTATTCCAACTGCTGGAACATCAACTACGACATGAAGGAATGGGTGGCCATCCTCTCTTAGTGACTGTGAATGTGCCAGCTGCAATGAACATCAATGTACTTGATTTTTGTTCTGAGGAGCAATGACCTTTGTGGGATCTCTCCATCCTGCATATATGGTGGAAGGTGACACAATGACTCAGCTGTTTGCACTTCTGCCCCACAGCGCCAGGAACCCAGGTTCAATTCCAGCCTCAGGTGACTGTGCAAACTCCACACAGACAATCTCCCTGTGTCTGTGTGAGTTTCCTCCGGGTGCTCTGTTTTACTCCAACAGTCCAAAGATGTGCAGGTTAGGTGGACTGACCATGCTAAATTGCCTTGTATGGTCCAGGGGTATGCAGGTCAAGTGGATTAGCCATAGTAAATGCAGAGTTATGGGGATAGGGTGGGGTGCTCTTCAGAGGGTCAGTGCAGACTCAATAGGCTGAATGGCCTCTACCTGTAGCATAAGGATTCTCTGAAATGCAGCAGAATATTTCCTGATGCTATATGTGCAAGATCACATGCTTTCTTTTTGCTTTCTATGATGATGTCAGTGCTGTAGCCTGAGCTATAGGATGTGGGAATATAACTGGCTTTCCCTAGATGCAGGGTGTCATTGACTGCACGTACGTGGCTCTGAAAGGGTCCTATCGCCACACTGCAAAATTCATCAGTGAGAAGGGGTTTCATTTGATTAATGTTCAGGAGATCTGTAACCACTGTTACTAATCCCTGGAGATGTGTGCCCCCTATGCTGGCAACTGCCATGACTACTCCATTCTGGAGCATGTAGCTGGAGTGTTTGGAAGTTCAGATGCCTTACAAAGCTGCTTACTGGGGACAAGGAATACTCACCAGGACCATGGCACCTGACTAATACGGAGCACAGGTTTAATGCCACACCTACCTAAGCCAGGGCTATGGGCTATCTTAGACAAAAAGTTCTGCAGAAGATGTGGCCCCATTGCCCAGGCCAGTCTAAGGGGTCTCTCCAGTATATTCTGGACAGAGTGTGCTGTAACATCCTGTTTTATCTTGTTCTGCATAACTGGAACAGGCATTGAGATTGGAATAACTCAGGTAGTCTGACTGGAAAGGAGCATTGTTTATTGTTGAATACCAAAATAGAGCCACTACATGTGGTGTATATAGAGCCACTACATGTGGTCTCAGTCTGGGACAGACATTTCTGCAGACTCATCCCAAGCTCTGCTTTAGAAAAGGGCTCAGCTGATGAGTTCCACTTTGGTAGGCCATTGCCTGTTACCAAAGGAACTCAGGCTCAATGAGTTCCACAAAGAGATTTATTAGTGCTTTCCCATGGGTTTTGTAGGGGTTATCACAGAGGTGATGTCCTGGACGCTGACAAACTGAGGGAACAGGAGCAGTCTTCCAAGGAAGAGGATCAGGGTAAAGGGGAATGGAGGTTTACCTATGCATAAGAGACTTGAGCTGTATTAAGTGCTATAAGTCAGACAGGAGCTGAATGTTACCAATTTCCAATAGATGACAGTGGGCTGCAGCAGATCATCATGAAATGTAAAATAGCCATTGGTCAAGATGGTATACTTTGGTTTGCATTGTAGGGTGAGCATTAATCTTTATTCACTTTGTTTGTGTTAACTTTTCCTGGGTGCAAGTCAAAGCTCATCTTTAAAATTGTCTCATTTCTTGGCTACATGTGAGGTTCCTTTACTGGACAATGTCAAGGTGTGGGTCTATAGTTGGCATCTTGGACAGAGGATAAATGACTTAGAAGATGGTACTTATGAGGGTTGTAGCTAATAACAGGTAAACAGTGTTGCCTGGTGGTTAAACAGTGGTGAGGGTGAGACGATGGTGTAGTATGTGCAAGGGAGTGTCAACCATGACTGCGTAGCTTTGTGGTTGATGTGCTGGTGAAGGACAATACTAGATTTTCCAATGCTTATCCAGGTGTACATTGTTCTTTTGCAGATGGCATGGGTGCCAGGGATGCCATTCTTTCAGCACGTATGGATGGTGGGTTACTCTGGGAATGCCAAATGGTAGGATAAGGCTCTGAGATGCAAAGGGATCAGGGTGCCCAAGTGTTTAGATTATAAAATGTTCATGCACAGTTACAGGGAGTAATTTTAAAAGTTAGTAGAATGCCATTAGTTATTGAGAGTCGAACTGAACAAATAAGGAGGGCATACTTAAGTTACACACGATACTGGAGATAATATATCTGGTGCACAATGAATTGTATAGATCACCTTATTTAAAGCAGGCTGTACATCCATTGGAGGCAATTCAGTGCAGAGTTACTGGACTCGTATCTGGGATAGGGGAGGAGATCTTGTAAGGAAAGGCTGATCAGACTAGGCTTGTATCTGCTGGGGTTCAGATGAGGAAGAGATGACTCAATTGAAAGATAAAACCCTGAGAGGTCCTTAAATATTTTTTAAGGCATAGGTAGATAGATTCTTGTGAAGCATGGGAATGGAAGGTCATTCAGGGTAGGTGACAATATAAATTTGAGATTACAATCAGTTCAACCCTCATTTTAGTGAATGATGGGGCAGACTTAGAACATAGAACATAGAAAATTACAGCACAGAACAGGCCCTTTGGCCCACGCTGTTGTGCTGAGGTTTAATCCTGATATAAAATATGATAACTTAACCTACACACCCCTCAACTCACTGCTATCCATGTGCATGTCCAGCAGTCACTTAAATGTCACAAATGACTCTGCTTCCACCATCACAGCTCGTAACACATTCCATGCATTCACAACTCTCTGCGTAAAGAACCTACCTCTGACGTCTCCTCTATACCTTTCTCCTAATATCTTAACACTATGACCCTTGTACCAGTCAATCCTGTCCTGGGGAAATGTCTCTGGCTATTGACTCTATCTATTCCACTTGTATACCACATATGGTCAGATGTAGAACAAACTGTTATTAACTTATTTCTTCCTCTTGGTGTTTTTTTTGTTGCACATTATCCATATTTTCCTTAAAATTTTGTATGAACATAATAAACAGAAGCTGTTCTAGTGGTTCTAAGGAGTTTAGGCAGGCATGTCAACCAGATTTATCTCTTGTTCGATGATACAATATATCAATGCCAAGTAGAATTGAAGACTCATTAAGCTTATGTACAATCACAGTGGGAGAGATAAACATTTTCTGTATTTGATGTTCTGTGCAATGACTGTGCATCCCTTTTATTGATGCCACACTACATGTATGGGTTTGAGACAGGCTGGTTGAGGAGAAGGCATCACGGATTAACTTCATGCTTAGGCTTCAAAGCAATGCTACTTATTAGTCATTATTAGCAAGTGTTGCGATAAATGATAATCAAAGAGATAGCAGCCTTTGACTATAAGTGTGATTCCTGACCCTTAAGATGGCAGGACTTCCACATGAAGGGAGGTTGCATCGGTTAGGACAATACTTACAAGCATTTAGAAGGATGAGAGGAGATCTCATAGAAACCTGTAAAATTCTAATAGGTAAGCATACAAAAGATGTCCATCATATCCAGGGAGTTCAGATCCAGAGGTCACAGTTTAAGGAAAAGGGGTAGGTTGTTTAGGACTGAGATGGCAACACGGTGGCTCAGTGGTCAGCACTGCTGCCTCACAGCACAAGGGACCTGGGTTTGATTCCACCCTCTGGTGATTGTGTGGAGTTCGCATATTCGCCTCATGTCTACGTGAGTTTCTTCCGAGTGCTCCAGATTTCTCCTATTGTCCAAAGATGTGCACGTTAGGTGATTTGGCCATACTAAATTGCCCATGATAACCATGGATATGCAGGCTAGGTGGAGTGGCTAAGAGAAATGCAGATAGAGGGATTATGGGTAGTGTGCTGTTTGGAGGGTCAGTGTGGACTAGATGGGTCAAATGGCTTGCCTCCACACTGCAGGGACTCTATGATTTAACAAGGAGATATTTCTTCATCCAGAGAGTCATAGAGCTGTACAGCACTGAAACAGACCTTTTGGTCCAACTCATCCATGTTGCTACCAGATATCCTAAATTTATCTAGTCCCATTTGCCAGCATTTGGCTTGTATCCCTCTAAACCTTTCCTATCCATATTTGTTGGGATTAAGAGGTCAAAGGGGATGGGGAGAAAGTGAGAACTGTGCACGAGGTTGGATGATCAGCGATGATCTTATTGAATGACAGGGCAGGTTTGAAGGGCTGAATGTCCTCCTCCTGCTCCTACATTCTATGTTTTTATGTTTCTACTGTTACACTTAGGAAAGGCCATTTCCAACATGTGCCTCTCTACTTACAACTTACAACTGACTCACTTTAAACAATATTCCAGGTTGAGGGAACCCCAGCATGCTGTGACTATAATTGGTAATGGACCAGTTTGTGAATAGTGGTCATGTGATGGACAAGCTAACCCTTTATGTTTGAAGAAGCTGTTTTTCCAAGGTCAAAATTAGAAGAAGCAAAGAGACCATGAGTACATAACAATAAAAGAAGACCCATTGTTTATTTTAATCTCATTCCAGCATTCTGCAACTGTGCACCTTGACTGTATTTTAACTAGTCAAATGTTGCAAGCTGCTCCTTAAAGGTAAACTGAACAGCTGTTCACTTCAGAGGAATAGATAGAGATTGCCTATTAATATTTCAAGTTATTTTGACACAAAATCTAGAAACAGCACCAAACCAAGACATCAATGTATCTGTATATCTTTGGTTTTCTTTTGCAATTTAATGTACTTCCCTAATTTTGAGTTTGTGTGTGTGTCTGTCTGTCTGTATCCTTTGTAAGTTTCTTGGATGCATATGTGAGTGTGAATGTTTTCTTTATTTTCATAGCTTGGGTGTTAAGTATACTAAATACTAAATTGTTTTTCTTTTAAAACTTGCAAGATACTTTGTATATTTCTGTTTCATAGTTAATGCACCCAAATACTTAAACACTTACTGAATTGTTAAGTAAATTCAAAATTATCTTTTGCAGTCAACCTTGTCTTGGAAAAAGAGGGGTTCTCACTTGAGGTTCTCACTTGACCCTAACATCATCAAAATCAGGATAAAAGAGGGCCCTTCATATTGCCACGGCTACTCTGATAGCAACCTTTGCAGTAGGAAACAAGATATTCCAGAGGTTATTGGTCCAAATTCTGAACAAAACCAGGACGTTAGGTGTGTGTGATTTTCCTGTAACTGGGCAATAATGTAGTGGTTGTAGGTAAATGTTTGATACAGAGAAATTTAGTAATTTTAAGTAATGGAAGGATTTTTATGTATCTTCACACCCATGTTTTCAGGTTGGTGAATAGTTTTGGGATGTGCAGTGTCTTACATCCCCACCTGACCTGTACCACAGATCCTGCAATACAGAGGGTAGGAAAAGGGATTCCAAATAGGCAGAAGGCATAGAAAACTGCAGTGGTCACTCAGAGGACCTGCCATCAGATTTATATGACCATAAGAGGTAGGAGCAGAAGTAGACCTTCGACTTTCGGCCTTTCAATGAAATTACAGCTGGTCTGATTATCCTGAGTTCCATTCTCTTACCTTATCATCTGTGATGATGCTGTGGCTTTACAAGCTCTGTTTTGCCCTTGTTTCTTTTAGAGAAAGAGATTGGGGGACAGGTGATGAGCAGTCAATGGGAAGCTAAACAAATTGTGAGTCCTTGGGGCATTTTTGTTTTAAAAGTTGGAACAATTGAAGCAGCCTGAGTGAATGTGGTTGAGTTCTGACAGAACCAGGATTTTTAGTTAGCTTTTGGTAGTTGTTGCTGGGTCCCCTGGCTGCTATATTCTCTGTCTCAGAATTGTCTATCGAAGTTCTTTCCTCCTGGATTGGAGAACTGAATGTGAGACAGCATTTGCCTTTTTGCCAAGGCATTCCAGCATTTATGAAATGTTGCTGTACTGGAACAGTTATAGAATCACAGAGTCATAGAGCTGTACAGCACAGAAACAGACCCTTTGGTCCAACTCATCCGTGGCGACCAGATATCCTAAATTAATAAAGTCCCATTTGGCGCATTTGGTCCATATCTCTCTGAACCCTTCCTATGCATACACCCATCCAGATGCCTTTTAAGTGTTGTTATTTTACTAGCCTCCATCACTTCCTCTGCCAGCTCATTCCATACATGCACCACCATCTGCATGGAAAAGTTGCCCCTAAGGTCCCTTTTAAGTCTTTCCCCTCTTACATTAAACCTATGTCATCACGTTACCCTGGGGAAAAGAAGTCGGCTATTCACCCTATCTATGCCCCTCATGATTTTATAAACTTCTACAAGGTCACTCCTCAACCTCCGAAACTCCAAGAGAAATATCCGAGCCTATTCGCTTCTCCCTATTTCCCACATCCTTCAACCCTGGTAACATCCTTGTAAATCTTTTCTGAACCTTTTCCAGTTTCACAACATCCTTCCTGTAGCAGGGAGACCAGAATTGCAAGCGGTATTCCAAAAGTGCCTTAACCAATGTTCTGTACAGCCACAACATGACCTTTCAACTCCTATATGCGATGCACTGACCAATAAAGGAAAGCAGACCAAACAGCTTCTTCACTATCTTGTCTATCTGTGACCCTGCTTTCATGGAACTATGAACCTGCATTCGGAGGTCTCTTTGTTCAGCAACACTGCCCATGGATTTAACAATAATATTGATATTAAAATAATGCATCATTCTGTTATTAATTCCAATAGAGTGTTGTTATCCCAAGTTCTTTACTGTTATATTTTAACTACAGTGTTTGAATAAATTGTGTTTTGCTTAACATCAAATAGTTTGACCAATCAAATTGCATTTGGAACGCCACACTTCCCATTTACCTTTAAAATAAGAAAAGTTATGGTTTAGTCTACCTTCTTAATATATTTTGAGGGGATCTGGTCTTGTCCATAACACCCATAACCCTTGATTCCCTTACTGATTTAAAAACTGTTTATTTCAGCCTTGAATATAACTGATAACCCAGCCTCAACAGCAATCTGTAGTAAAGAATTCCACCGAATCACAGTCCTCTGAGAGAAGAAATTTCTTCCTCATCTCTGTCTTTAATAGCAACCTCTTACTCTGAAATTTTGCCCTCTGGTCCGAGATTCTTCCACTAGGGGGAAACCACCTATTCACATCTACCTCGTCAAACCTTGGCTGGTACATCAAGGCACTTTTTAAATCTCTTTCATCCAAGGAATAAATAGTGTGGTTTAATTATATCTTGTAAAGTACTGCTCAAATATAATATTGTATTAGGTTGAAATTGCACTATATAAATTTTAACCAATGCCATGAGTTGGGACATTTTTGAATAATTAGCTGTTAGGGTTTATCATAAAAAAAATCCCAACACTACTTCATCAACTATCACATGGGTTTCAGATTCTGCATCATCACTTACCCAGAAACTTTATTGACCATTTTTACTTTTTAGGCCTTCACTTCTCTGTCAGCAGCCTTTTCTCGTGTTAGAAAGTGATTCTTGTGATCTATTTCTTCCCCTTAACTTCATATTCAGGCAGTTATCTTTCAATGTCTCACTCTCTCTCTCTAAAAAAAGCTATTTGATTTCTTTCAGCTCAGAAAATCCTGCCTTCCACACAGCAGACTTTCAAAGAGTAGATAGAATTCCTGGTGGAAGTGAATGTGTTTAAATTGAATGATTTTCCACTTACAGAGTATAGGTAACTCTATGTTGCACCAGATCCCAGACTATCCATTCTAATAAGGGATAAGATAAAAGATAAGACAAGGAAGGAATGATTTTCTGACCACTGTCTAAGAATGTGGCCAAAAACTAAAAGGAACAAGTTCAGGCAAGTTAGTATTTTCTTCTAGTCTAGAGGTCCTATCAAGCTTTACAAAGCCTCAAGGCACAGAAAATCAAAATTAAACGATAAATATTGGCATCAAAGCAACGTGTATTATTTTTACAGCTGTCTAGACTTCATGCATTGAAATTGCTGTAAACTTCAATTTCCCAGGTGCAAAAGGACCTGGCAGCAGAAGAGATTTCATTCAATGTTGTACGGATGCTATTCAATAAGATCTATACAGATATAGTAACTGAATAGATGCAATTGAATACTGCACAACATAAGATGCCAGAAATACAAGCATAATTTCAATAAATGGCAGATCGTGAAGTAATGTGGGCTGAGATAAATACGTTCAAAAGTGATAAAAGCAACATAATGCTGTAAGACAAACAACAACTAAGAAGCAGCAGAGTTTCTGTAAAGCAGGCTTAGATAACCTGGACATGCAAACAATATCACATTAAAAGAAGTTGCACAAATTTCAGTATACTCCGATTAAACTCTGAAACCAGGCAGCGACAATGCACCAGTGAATCACTGTACAAACATTTGCAAGAACGCTTATGAAGGACGCTGAGAAAATAAATGTAATAGATACTTACTTTTCATCTAAATACACTGCCTTATTCAAATCTGACATTGTGTTCATGTGATAAATTGTCATCATGGTATGTTGTATAATCCATACAGAAGAGGACTGAACATGCAATAGTTGAAACTCTGCTCGATCTGGATTTGGTGGAGAATATTTACATTACAAAAATAGAAGGAAGAGTCAGCACAATTGCAGTTTTAGAAAAACGAGAGTTCGACAGCTCCAGTGTTCTGTTTCAAAAAGAATGGGTTGTATTGATTGAAATAGAATGAAATATGTCATGTCAAGATTCCAGTTGAACAGTAAATTGAACAGCAAATTTGCAGGTGAAGATATTGCCATCATTGCAAATCGTTTATGTGTCTGACCAATAAGCATTTCCAAGATTGATGCAAATTTGTGCATGAACTACAAAAACGTAATTTATGGCTTTTTGAACTTTGGGATAAAAAACGTACATGGAACTCAGGTGCTACTTGCTGAATGCACAAATATAGAAAGCGGCCACTCCAAATTGTCTTGTTGAATTCTCATTAACAGAAGTTTAATATTGCAGACTGATTGATATTATTCAGATTTCTTCCTGCAGTTGGCACAATGACATAAAGAATTTTGGTCACCTTCAGAAGTCCGTTGGCACTTTAAGCATTGTCCCTCTAAATCTTAGGACCTGAGAAAGGTTCATTAATATCTGCTTGTAGAGATTACAGGACTGAGGAGATTGCCTGTCTGAAGCAGACAGGAAGCTGAAGTATGGTTGATATATTTTTCATTCCATCTTATTGGTCAGCCTTCCTCAACTGCAAGATTGTGTATCTGGTTCTCATCTTTTTTTTTAACATGCTGTCTTCATGCTGAGGCAAACATTTGCTCATGCTTTAGCCCAGGAAAGAAGTTAGGCAAAACTGACCATGTGACTTATCTCATCATTATAACTGAAAATTTCAATAGTTGAGGTGTAAGTGTTAATGCTTTCTGGCTTTTCATTAATTTCTGAAAGTAGTTCAGGGAATTGGGCATGTGGTCTTTGCATGAGTTGACATTGCAAATAGTGCATCTTTCAGTCTAATTCCATTTGGAAAACATAACATTTTAAGTAAGTAAGAGTTACTTGAGGGCACATTGGAAATAACTTTTGTAGCTGCATTGATAGCTTAAGCACTGTTAGAAAGAAAAAGTGAATATAAATAACTATTCTGAATAAGCTTCATTATATTTCCGAAGCTATGTCTTAAAGCATTTCACTTTTGCTGGCCAGCCTAATCCGACTATAAATCCTGACCAATTTCTCAGGGTCATTTTGTTTTCTCTAGTGACAGAATATTCTTGGTAGTATTCTCAGAGGCTATAGTCTCCTCAGAAGATACTGGTAGCGGTAAAGAGCTAAGAGGCTCAAAATGTGAAGACTCCAAAAAGTATTGCCCACTGACAACTTTGTCTCAGCACAAATTAAACCATAAAATGTCTGTGTGAGAGTGGCCCCCTTCTAAGCTACTTCTCCTGATTTAGATTATTAAAGGCCATTCCCAATTCCATTTTAGGGAACAGCCATGATGTTCCCCATCCAGCTCCCTCTCTCACCAACATCTGCAAACCATAGGTGAGGAAGGGACATTCAGCTGCAGGCTGGGATGAAATTTAGGTTTGTGCAATGGTTGCCTTACGCAACTGAAGCCTTTTTCACCACTGTCTTGCTCATCTCAGATAGGATAGAAGAACGGAGTTCACCTCAAAGGATCGACCTCATAATGTCGGAGGATGGTAGATGTTTATGGGTTAAATTAAAGAAGGACGTTGAAAGTTTCTTAGCTTGATGAACATTAGTTTAAGTGTTGCAATAAACACTGAAGTTGTGACATTTCAGGTGGCAGCTCACAACAGATCAGATTGATTCAATTCAGGTTCACAGCATGCTCATTGTCTTGGAATCATGAAGATATGGCCATGGATTGCTAATCCAGTAAAGGAAACACTTCACTACCCAACTTTGTTTTATTTTAAGCACAGATAGACACATGGGGAAAAGATAGAATAAGAAAACTAGCGCCTTTTCTTCTGTAATGGTAAACACAAATGAATGAATTGTAACCATAACTAAAATTTTTAAAAATGCAGAATATAGTAGTATTCATATCTGTTAAAATTACAAGTATGCCAAACTTCCATTGTGATGCTTTTGTAGGTGACAGTATGCTCTCAGATTGAAATTTATATTTGTTACCATTCTAAAAAGCTGCACAAATGCACAATTGACCCACTATGTTCAGGCACAACAGGTGACAGTGCAAAATATACCAAAAAAAATGTCATATCTAAACTGAAAAACCTGAATGATTTCTCTCATGAATAGTCTTCATTTGGATGAATAGAATACTTTTAGAACTCTTACCCGAGACCCATTTCTGACAAACTCATGTGAATGCATGACTAACCAGATAGCCAAGGAGAAAGTGAGGTCTGCAGATGCTGGAGATCAAAGTTGAAACTTTATTGCTGGAACAGCACAGCAGGTCAGGAAGCATCCAGGGAACAGGAGATTCGACGTTTCGGGCACAGGCCCTTCTTCAGGAATCATTCGGCCTGTGCCCGAAACGTCGAATCTCCTGTTCCCTGGATGCTGCCTGACCTACTGTGCTGTTCCAGCAATAAAGTTTTAACCAGATAGCCAAAACAGAGAAAATACTTGAAAATCTCAGCAAATCTGGCAGCATCTGTAAGGAGAGAAAAAAGCTGACGTTTCGCGTGTAACTGGCCCGTTGTCAAAGCTTTGACAAAGGGCCAGTTAGACTCGAAACGTCAGCTCTTTTCTCTCCTTACAGATGCTGCCAGACTTGCTGAGATTTTCCAGCATTTTCTTTTTTTTGGTTTCAGATTCCAGCATCCGCAGTAATTTGCTTTTAACCAGATAGCCAGCTTTCTAGTAACAGCAGCTCAGTCATACTTGAACAGCTGGTCTCTCTGGTATTCACAGGCATTTAGTGAGCCTCTGGAGAAATTGAATTGTCAACAGTCTTTAGAGCAAATAAACTAAAAGTGGGGATGCACAACCTACAGGCAAAATTCATAGAAAAAAGGTTGAACATTTTCAACTTGAGTCAGCAGCTGTACATTGTAGTTAAACTTGAATGAAAGGCGCAGAAAAAACTAATAGGGTTTTGTATCTGCTAACTGGACATATAGAGTTATCGAGTTACAAAGGCAAAGGTGGAGGTCATTAGCCCATTGAGCTCATAATGAGTCTGTACAAAAAATTGAATCAGACCATATGTCATGCAAAAATATTAAAACTATGCATTTTAGTCCTTTAACTCAGCTAATGCAATCACGTTTTCTTTTCCAAACCTGTCATAAGATAATGCATCAAATCTCTCTTCAATTTCCTTTGTTGCAAAATGAAAAACCCTGGCTTGTTCAACTTAAACTTGTAGCAAAATATTCCCTGAGCTTAAGGATGTCTTGCACTTACCTCTAGACTGCAGTTGCTATGTTTATCAAGAAATTGTTTGGGTCACTAGAAGAAAGACGTCACAATTGACAAGGCCAGTCTCTGAAAACAATATCAGAAAAACCGAAAGCAATATCAATTGCAAAGCCAAGGCCTTTTCCTGTGGGGCAGTCAAAAACTAGAGGGCCTAAGTTTATGGTGAGAGGGGAAGGATTTAAAAGGGATCTGAGGGGCAACTGTATGGAATGTGCTGCCAGAGAAAGTGGTGGAGGATGGTACAATTACAACAGTTAAAAGGCATCTGGATGGGTATATAATTAGGAAGAGTTTAGAAAGATATGGGCCAAGTGCTAGCAAATGGGACTAGATTTATTTAGGATATCTAGTCAACATGTATGAGTTGGACTGGATCTTCTGTTTCTGTGCTGCACATTTCTATGACTCTCTGACTCTGTCTTGTAAAATGTTTGGATTTCAAATTATCACCTGAGCAGAAGTATAATTTGAACATCCCATCATTTTCATAGCTACCAGCATTGCAATCATGATGACAGGAAGTCAACTGGACCTTTTTTTATAATCATTGTAGATCAGATACTTGGTTCCATGGATGCATTCCCATGTGCATTTTCTTTTTAAAAAACCCAAAGGATGTGATAGAGGCTGGTACAATTGCAACATTTAAAAGGCATCTGGATGGGTATATGAATAGGAAGGGTTTGGAGGGATATGGGCCGGGTGCTAGCAAGTGGGACCAGATTAGGTTGGGATATCTGGTCAGCATGGGTGAGTTGGACCGAAAGGTCTGTTTCCATGCTGTATATCTCTCTGACTCTGTGACTCTAAGTTTGTTTTAATAAATGGGTTATTGTTGAGTTTATTGAAGGTTCCTGATGTAAGTCATTTCTTGTTCTAGGTTACAGTAAGAAAGGGTAACAATTTGACCATTATAGTGATGAAATAAAATATTAACATTTTTGGTATAACTTGTGGATTGGAGAGCATTCAACAGCAGTGCATTCCTCCTGTCAGAGTTGTCTTAGATCTATTTGTATCTATTTAGGGTCATGTTAGTGGCAATTTCTTTTGTTGCCTAGGCCCTAAGCTCTCATATTCTCATTTTCCCTATATCCCACTTTCTTGATTTCACTTACTTCATTTAAGGCACTTCTTAAAACCTTTTTCTCTGGTCATCTGAGCTGATATCTTGTTATGTGGTTCTGTGGCATACTCTGCTTTCTAAACCTCCTGGAAATTGCCTAGCGCCATTTTATTACATTAAAGGTGTTTTATGGATACAACTTCTTGTTGTTTCATGCCCCGCTTTATCTCTTCTGCAAAATTGCAATCTCCTCGTGTCTGCATGGGTTTCCTCCATATGCTCCGATTTCCTCCCACAGTCCAAAGATGTGCAGGTCAGGTGAATTGGCCATGCTAAATTGCCCATAGTGTTAGGTACATTAATCAGAGGGAACTGGGTCTGGGTGAGTTACTCTTTGGTGGGTTTGTGTGGACTTGTTGGGCCGAAAAGCCTGTTTCCAAACTGTGACAGTCAGTTGAATTTGTCCTTTGTTTGTTGGTAACAATCAACAAATTTGAATATCAAAATAATTTATACATGTAAAAACACAATGGCACAAACAGTGATTATTGAAGAACACCCTTAACTCGCATCCTTCATTTTGAACCTGATTTACCATGACTTACTGTTTTGTCCTTAAGACAACTTTTCATCCAAACTGACAGTGGTTCAGTGATTCTTGTCTCAACATTGTTCTCTGTCCACAGATGTTGATGGACCTGCTGTGTATTTCCAAGACTTTGCATTTTTATTACTGACTCCCAGCATCTGGAGCATTTTGCTTTTATGTTTAACATATGGTGCCACCGTATGTTAAAATGTTACAACTTATTTCCTCTGTTAATCAAGTATCTTTGAGAATATTCCAGCATTTTTTGATTGTAATTTTAAAATGGTTAGAAAGTTTCAGTAAATAAGTTCAAAAGGCTAATACATGCCTTTTACTGTAAGCTTATTTCACTTTTCTTGTTCCTGTCTGCACTACCGTTCATAGAATCATGGAATTTTATGTTTCAGGAGACCAGTTTGACACACTGTGCCTGTTGTGGCTCCTGAAAGATCTACCCGAGCTAATCTCACTCTCCAGTCTTATTTCTGTAGCTTTCTAAATTCATCACTTTCAAATATGTATCCAGTTGACTTTGAAACATCCTGTGGAATCCGCCTCCACCATTCTACCAGGGAGAGTATTCCAAATCCTAACAATTCTCTGAGTAAAGGAGTTTCTCGTCATCTTGCTCTGAGCACTTCCGGACAATCTTGCAATTGTGACCCCTAGTTACTGACATACCAACAAGTGAAAACAAAATAGCCTTCTTCACCCTGTCAAAATTGTTCATAATTTTAGAACACCTCAATAATGTCAACTCTTAAACTTCTCTGCTCCAAGGAGAATAAGCCCATTCTGCTTGATCTTTCCTTGTTTCTAACATCCCTCATTCCTCTTTTCATTCTAGTAAATCTCCTTTGCGCTTTCTGCACAGCTTCACCATCCTTCCTTCAGTAATGTGCCGAGAACTGAACACGATAATCTGAATGTGGTGTGACCGATGACTTACAGAGGTGTAGCATCACTTCTTTGCTTTTATACACTGTCGCTCTATTGATAAATCTAAGGAACCCTGTAAAACATTTTAACCACTATTCAAACTTGCCTGGTCACCTTCAGAGAATTATGCATTAATTATACATTAAAAACAAATTAAATTGCATATAAACAAATTAAAGGTCATCAATTATTCCTTGGTTCATTCACTTAAATTGCAATATATGGAATTTAAAGTGAGATTCTCCTCACAAGCCAAATCACTTCCCTCTTCATCCAACGTTGTTAATATATACCTGCATTGGTTTGTATCTCAGCAACTCACCCGGCAGCACCTTAAATGTAACTATGATACTTTCGACAATTTCATATCCTTAATATCCTGTGATAATGATGTTTCTCTCGAATCTTGTTGGGTGCTTGAGGCATTAGGAGACCGTGGGTTGAGGCCGACATTTAGTATTTAGGATCATCAGGAAGGAATGGTGGTCAGATGGAGGCCAGATTCCTCCTGTCCTGCAACGAAACAAAAAAAAAGTGATATTTCTTCCTTTTCTCGACTTCTTCTGTCATAAGATTCACTGATTGCAAAAGATTTGAGCTGAACTTGAACAAAGGTTTGGGCAGATAATGTCTCTATAGCCAAATAAATTCATGTAACACAGGAGCCCCTTGGCTTCGCTTGGATATCTCTCCTGCTTGCTTAGAGGACAAAAAGAGTGAATGCATTTTTGTAGCAACCTTCATGATCATAGATGTCTCAAAACACTTTTTATCCACTTTTGAAATGTAGTCACTGTTGCTTTGCACAGCTAACCTGCTCACAGTAAGCACCCACAAACAGCAACTAATGATCAGATGCAATATTCTGCTTACCAGTGATTGTGATTGAGGAATGAATATTAGCCTGAGCACTAAAGATGACGTTTTGGTCTTTTCCTGTTATTTTGCATTCAAATGAGCAAGAAATTAGAATCAAAGTTGAAGAAATTCATCAGAAAGCCAGCACCTCTGATAGTTCAGAGCTCCTTTCATGTCAGCTGAACTCTGTGCTGAAGTCATAGAGTCATAGATTACACAGCACAGAAACAGACCCTTTGGCCCAACTCGTCCATGCTGATCAGATATACTAAATTAATCTAGTTCCATTTGCCAGCACTTGGCCCATATTCATATTCACATACCCTTCCAGATGTCTTTTAAATATTGTAATTGTACCATCCTCCACCACTTCCTCTAGCAGGCCATTTCAAAAACGCACCACACTCTGCACAAAAATGTTGTCCCTTAGGTCTCTTTT
Source organism: Chiloscyllium plagiosum (assembly GCF_004010195.1). Taxonomy (NCBI): domain Eukaryota; kingdom Metazoa; phylum Chordata; class Chondrichthyes; order Orectolobiformes; family Hemiscylliidae; genus Chiloscyllium; species Chiloscyllium plagiosum. The sequence continues at coordinate 93,087,573 of NC_057716.1, forward strand.
ATATCTTTCCCCTCTCACCCTAAACCTTTGCCCTCTAGTTCTGGACTCTCCCACTCCAGGGAAAAGACTTTGTCTATTTATCCTATCCATGCCCCTCATGATTTTAGAAACATCTATAAGGTCACCCTTCAGCCTCTGATGCTCCAAGGAAAACTGCCCCAGCCTATTCAGCCTCTTCCCGAGGCTCAAATCCTCCAACCCTGGCAACATCCTTGTAAATCTTTTCTGCACACTTTCAAGTTTCACATCCTTCCAATAGGAGGGAGACCAGAATTACACACAACCCTGGAGTAGAACTAGAACCCACAGCCCTCAAATGAACTATGCTTGGCAGGTTATAACTGAAACCACAAGAAGGCAGCAAGATTGGAGGAGGATTGGGGAACTGGCTCTATTAGTTGACCACCTGCTCAGTTTCTTCCTGCAGGAAGAGCCAAAATCATCCTATTGTGTTTCTTTTCCTCCCCCATCACAATAAGCTTTCCTCACCTACAAAGATTAATACAATTGAATTAACAGAAAATGTATTTAACTGTTTTGCTGAAGGACAACATGAAACAGCTGGCATTAAAACATCTGTCTTCCAGGACTGATGTTGAAATAAAGCCTAACATTGTAGTAGACACATTGTAATAAGTAACACTCTGCCTGTGAGTTACTTAGAAGAAAATGCTGGATTATTTTATTTGCTTCTTTATAACTTTTTTGAATCTGAACCTTCTAAGTTAGATGGTTGTAGAATATATGTCACTCCTGTTCCATTCAGCTCCTCTTTTGTTCCACATAACTGTGACTTGCCTTTTTGATTTTATAGAGTCGGAGAGTCATACAGCACAGAAACAAACCCTTTGGTCCAACTCGTCTGTGCTAACCAAGTTTCTTAAACTGAACTAGTCCCACTTGCCTGTGTTTGGCCCATATCCCTATTTACGTACATGTACAAATGTATTTGAAGAGTTGTAATTATACACACCACTATCATTTCCTCTGGCAGCTTATTCCATACATGCACAACCCTTTGTGTAAAAAGGTTGCCCCTCAGGTTCCTTTTAAATCTTTCCCTTCTCATCTTAAACCTACACTGTATAGATATGGACTCCCCTACACTTGGGAATTGGCCTTGGCTATTCAGCTTTTCCATGCCCTTCATTTTTATAAATCTCTACAACGTCACCCCTCAGCCTCTTACAATTGAAGGAAAAAAGTCTCAACTTATCCAGCCTCTCCTCATAATGCAAAAACGATGTTTGATAACATCGTTTTTGCACCCTTTCCAGTTTAATTATATCCTTCCTATAGCAGCATGATCAGAATTGAACACAGTACTTCAAATGTAGCCTTGCCAAAGTATTGAACATAGTAACATGACATTCCAACTCCTGTACTCAATTCGTGAAGCAAGGGCACTAACTGCTAAAAAGGCCATGATTAAAGGGTTAATGTTCGCCGTAAGGAAAACATCATCTCCTTACTGTATAGTGCAATTGCATAATTTTTTAATGAGATTCCCAGTGTGGAGATACCACATGTCATCAAACTACCCAAGAAACCAATCATTGCAAGGAATTCTGACAGACATTCAACCAGGACATGAAAAGCACTGAAATCAAGTTAGAATTTTGGTGTAGAATTAAATGAACAAACTTGAAACATATGAGGTGAATGGAGAAGCTGAAAAAGCCTCAAAAATAAACTTTCATTTAAAAATACTCATTCAAGAAACCCGACAGTCAACTTAATGGTGACTTATAACAACAGAAATGAAATTGAATGGATCACTTATTCCATTCAATTCCATGGTGCTTAGGCACCATAAAAGACAACGGCAGAAATAGCCCTCCCAATCCTGCAAAGTCCTCCTCATTAACATCTAGGGGCTAGTGCCCAAATTGAGAGAGCTGACTCACAGACTGGTCAAGCAACAGTCTGACATAGTCATGCTCATGGAATTATATCTTACCAACAATGTCCCAGACATCGCCATCACCATCTCTGGATATGCCCTGTCCCACCAGCAGGTCAGACTCAGCAGAGATGGTGACACAGTGGTATACAGTTGAGAGGGAGCTGTTGATGGAGTCCTCAACATTGACTCTGGACCCCAGGAAGTTTCATGCTCTTATGTTAAAATATGAGCAAGGGAACCTCCTGCTGATCAGCACATACCGTTGTAGTATGTGGCTGCAGTACTACTGATTGAACTGGTTGGGTCCTAAAGGACATAGCTACTAGAGTGGGTCTGCCACAGGTCATGAGGGAACCAACAAGAAGGAAGAACATACTTGACCTCATCCTCACCAATCTGCCAGCTGCAGATACATCTGTCCATGACAGTATCGGTAAGAGCGACCACCGCACAGTCCTTGTGAAGACAAAGTCCCACTTTTACATTGAGAATAACCTCCATTGTGTTGTGTGGTACTATCACCGTGTTAAATGCGAGATCAGACTTAGAAACTCAAGACTGGGCATCCATAAGATGCTGTGAGCCATTAACAGAAGCAAACTTGTACTCCAGCACAGTCTGTAACATCATGGCTCGTCATATCATTGACTCAGCCTTTACTATCAAGGCAGGGGATCAACCCTGGTTCAATGGAGAGTGCAGGGGGGCATGTAAGTAGCAGTACCAGGCATACCTGCAGATGAGGTGTCAACGTGGTGAAGCCAACAAACAGACTATTTGCATGCCAAACAGCGTAAGGAGCAAATGATAGAGCTAAGTGATCCCACAACCAAGCAATCAGATCTAAGCTCTACAGTCCTGCCACATCCAATAGTAAATGGTGGTGGATGATTAAGCAACTCACTAGAGGAGAAATCTCCACAATTATCTGCATCCTCAATGATGGAAGAACGCAGCATATCAATGCAAAAGAAAAGGCTGAAGCTTTCATAGCAATCTTCAGCCAGAAATGCTGAATGGATGATCCATCTCGGCTCCCTCCAGTAGTTCCCAACATTACAGATACCAGACTTCAGCCAATTTGATTTACTCTACTTGATATTAAAAAATGGTTGGAGACACTGGATACTGCAAAGACTATGTTGCCAGACAACATTTGGGTAAGAATGCTGAAGACTTGCTCTCAGAACTCGCCACTCTCCTAGCCAAGACATTCCAACTCAGTTACAACACTGGCATCTAACGACAACTTGGAAAATTATTCAAGTAGATTCTGCACATAAAAGGCAGGACAAATCAGCCTGGGCAATTACTGCCCCATCAGTCTACTCTCGATCATCAGTAAATTGATGGATGATGTCATCAACACTGCTATCAAGAAATACCTGCTCAGCAATAACCTGCTCAGTGATGCCCAGTTTGGGTTCTGCCAGGGCCACTCAACCTCAGATCTCATTACAGCCTTGGTTCAAACATGAACAAAAGAGCTGAATTCCAGAGGTGAGGTGAGAATGACAGCGCTTGACATTAAGGCTGCATTTAAATGTGTGAAATCAAGGTGCCCTAGTAAATCTGGAATCAATGGGTATCAGGGCAAATTCTTCACTAGTTAGAGCCAGACCTGGCACATAGGAAGATGGTTGTGGTTGTTGGAGGTCAGTCATCTCAGCTTCAGGACATCTCTGAGGAGTTCCCCAGGGAAGTGTCCCAGGCCCAACCCTCTTCAGCTGCTTCATCAATGACCTTCCCTCCATTATAATGTCAGAAGTGGGGTTGTTCACTGATGATTGCATAAGTTAGGCACCATTTGCAACTCTTCAGACACCGAAGCAGTCCGTGTCCAAATGCAACAAGATCTGGACATATCCACAAGGTAAAAACAATGACTGCAGATGCTGGAAACCAGATTCTGAATTAGTAGTGCTGGAATAGCACAGCAGTTCAGGCAGTATCCAAGGAACAGCGAAACCGACGTTTCGGGCAAAAGCCCTTCATCAGGAGTCCTGATGAAGGCTTTTGCCCGAAACGTCGATTTCGCTGCTCCTTGGATGCTGCCTGAACTGCTGTGCTCTTCCAGCACCACTAATCCAGAATCTGGACATATCCAGTCTTGGGCTGACAGGTGGCAAGTAACATTTGCGCCACACAAATGCCAGGCTACACCATCACCAGTAAGAGACAATCTAACCACCGCCCTTTGATATTCAATGGTGTTACCATCACTAAATCCCCCACTGTCAACATTCTAGAAGTTATCAGTGATAGGAAACTCAAATGGACGCACCACAAAAATGCAGTGGCTACAAGAGCAGGTCAAAGGCTGGGAGTACTGCAGTGAATAACTCACCTCCTGATTCCCCAAAGCCAGTCCACCATCTACAAGGCACAACTCAAGAGTGTGATAGAATACTCCCCATTCACCAAGAAGCGTGGACGGGCAATAAATGCTGGCCAACCAGTGACACCCACATCCCACAAAATGAATAATGTTTTAAAAATTCCACGAATCTAAAATTATGCTTAAATAGCCAATGGACCAATCTGTTATTTAAAAATGCTGTATTTATTATTCAAGTTGCTTTTAAAATGCTAAGAACGACTGATTGAACACAATGTTTTGATGTAGTTTCTTACAGCTATATGACAGGGAATTGCTCACCACAAAGCACATTTCAATGATCATTGGCTCTGGGATGGTGATGAGGGGGAAAAGTGGTGGATTCCACAGTGTAGCTTGTGTTAGAAACCCAAGTGACAGGCTGCTTTTTTTCAGAATTTCCACGCCAATCTATGGTTTCCAAAATCTTTATAGTGTGGTCAGTTTCAGATAAGGAATAAAGACTGCAAATACTGACAGCTCAGTGTCAAAAATCCCTGAAACATCTCAGTCAGTGTTGCCTCACTGCAAGACAGACAGATGCAATGAGACAAAACATCTTTAAAATAAGACACCTCTTGCAATTTCTAAACACACACACACAAAAAAATGATTAGCTCTTTTGTTCTCCATCCCTATTCTATAAATCATCCCAATTTAGAGAAAAGAATGGAGCTTTTAAAATGCCAATCAGTGTGGCTCTTGAAACTGTTTCTATCAAATTATGACATATTTTTCTTGCAGGGAAGCATACTGTGTGATATTATTGACACAAATTGCTTCACCCAAACCACTTCCAAGCTATTTCAGCTTCCCAGATCTCATACTGGCTTCATGATTGGAAACATTTGACGGGTATGCAGGACATTTTTTTTTAACTTGTGCATTAGAATAGGTCAACAAAAGATTTTAGCGTTAGAAATGATTTACTCTGACCGCATTCATGCAAGTCTGCACAGGAGGCATTAGTTCAATAGAAATAAACTGGGGAGCAATTATTTCTTTTGAAAAAAAATTGCAATTTGTGGCATGGGTCTGAGTTAATTGATGCATTAGAAGTCTTAAAACAGGGTATCCAGTTGTCATAATGTTATTTTACAATCCTCATGTCAAATTGTCAATGTATAATAATGAATGGTTTTCATTTTTCTCAGCTATGATTCATGTATGCAATTTTTTTTGCTGACACATTCCATCTTAAGTCTCACAATGAAGAAAGAATCTTTATCAATTACGCTCAGTAATAATAACTCCCTATTTCCCATGTGCCATGTGAATTTGCAGGAATGTTGCTGACATTCCATACTTAGTTAACATTGATAGCTGATAGCAAGTCTCACAGATTAAGTTGTAAGGACAATTCAAGGGGTATATATGGTAACGTCGCTGTCGTCACATGGATTCATGATGGCAGATCATGCTTCACAAATCTTTTGGAATTCTAAGAAGACATTTCAAGCAATGTGGACAACGGCGACCGAGTGGATGTAGTGTACCTAGATTTCCAAAAGGCCTTTGACAAGGTGCTGCACATGAGGCTGCTGCATGAGATAAGGATGCATGGTGTTAGGGGTAAAGTATTAGTGTGAATAGAAGATTGGTTGACTGACAGGAAGCAAAGAGTGGGGATAAATGACAGCTATTCTGGCTGGTAATCAGTGACTAGTGGTGTGCCTCAGGGATCGGTGTTGAGACCACAATTATTTACAATTTATACAGATAACTTGGAGTTGGGGACCAAGTCAAAATTTGCCAATGACACTAAGATGAATGGCAGGGCAAAGTGTGCAGACGACTGTGAAACTTTGCAGATGAACATAGATATGTTGAGTGAGTGGGCAAAGGTCTGGCAGATGGAATACAATGTTAGCAAATATGAAGTCATACATTTTGGCAGGAGTCACAGCAAAACAGATTATTACCTGAATGATAAAAAGTTGCAGCTTGCTGAATTACAGAGGGACCTGCGTGTCCTTGTGCATGAATTGCAGAAAATGTTGGTCTGCAGGTATAACAAGTAATTAGGAAGGCAATTGGAATTTTGTCCTTTTTTGTTAAAGCGGTTGAGTTTAAAAGCAGAGAGGTAATGATGCAACTTTTCAAGGTGCTGGTGAGGCCACACCTGGTGTACTGTCTGCAGATTTGTTCTCCTTACTTAAAAAAGGATGTACTGGCACTGGAGGGGGTGCAGAGGAGGTTCACTAGGTTGATTCCGCACTTGAGGGGGTTGGCTTATGAGGAGAGGCTGAGTAGACTGGAATTATGTTCATTGGAATTCAGAAGAAAGGGAGTGATCTTATAGAAACATTAAAAAATATGAAGGGAATCGATAAAATAGAAATAGATAGGATGTTTCCACTGGTAGGTGAGACAAGGAAAAGAGGGCATGGCCTCAAAATTCGAGGAAGCAGGTTTAGAAATAAACTGAGAAGGAACTTCTTCACCAAGAGGGTTGTTAATCTATGGAATTCCTTGCCCAGGGAAGTGATGCTACTTCAATAATTGCTTTTAACGCTAAGGTAGATACATTTTTGAAAAATAAAGGAATTAAGTGATATGGTGAAAACACTGGTAAGTAGAGCTGAGTCCACGTAAAGATCAGCCATGATCTTATTGAGTGGCAGAGCAGGCTCGAAAGGCCAGACAGCCTATTCCTGCTCCTAGTTCTTATGTTCTCATGTTCAATGTCTGATAACGCTACTTTCTTATTAGAAAAGGAGAGAGAAAGAGAGAGAGAGAGAGACATAACTGATGTTGGCTTAACCTGAGGGTCACCACACTTCAGGTGAGAGGGGAAGTTGAGAAGAAGAGACTTGCATGGTAACCTCAGTTATTGTGGGAAGTTAAACTATGCAGTTGGTGTCACTCTGCATTAAAGACTAGCCCTCCAGCCAAATGAGCTAATCAACCGTCATGCAGTCAAGATAAATGGCCAAGAAAATGGCAAATCACCAATGAATAAATTCCTCCTCATCTCAGTTCTAAAGGATTGTCCTTTCACCTATTGTCAATAGAGGTGACAAAATCTATTAGGCAATCAATCATTCTGGAAATAAATTTAAGGGACAGAGGAAATCGAAGGAATGGTATTTAAAAATGGCTTGTGCTTTGAGTAAAATCTGTGGTAATCCTACCATGGCTTATGGATTATCCTTCTCCCATAGACTTAAGGATGTCTGACTGAACCTTCATAGATTCTGAGGCTATAGAACATAGAACATAGAACAGTACAGCACAGAACAGGCCCTTCAGCCTTCGATGTTGTGCCGACCACTGATCCTCATGTATGCACCCTAAAATTTCTGTGACCATATGCAAGCCCAGGAGTCTCTTAAATATTTCCAATGATCCTGCCTCCACAACTGCTGCTGGCAACACATTCCATGCTCTCACAATTCTCTGTGTAAAGAACCCGCCCCTGACATCCCCTCTATACTTTCCTCCAACCAGCTTAAAACTATGACCCCTCGTGTTAGTCATTTCTGCCCTGGGAAATAGTCTCTGGCTATTGACTCTATCTATGCCTCGCATTATCTTGTATACCTCAATTGGGTCCCCTCTTCTCCTCCTTTTCTCCAATGAAAAAAGTCCGAGCTCAGTCAACCTCTCCTCATTAGATAAGCCCTCCAATCCAGGCAGCATCCTGGTAAACCTTCTCTGAACCCACTCCAAAGCATCCACATCTTTCTTATAATAGGGCGACCAGAACTGGATGCAGTATTCCAAGTGCGGTCTTACCAAAGTTTTATAGAACTGCAACAAGATCTCACGACTCTTAAACTCAATCACCCTGCTAATGAAAGCCAATACACCATATGCTTTCTTAGCAACCGTGTCCACTTGGGTGGCCATGTTAAGGGATCTATGTACCTGCACACCAAGATCCCTCTGCTCCTCCACACTGCCAAGAATCCTATCCTTAATCCTGTACTCAGCTTTCAAATTCGACCTTCCAAAATGCATCACCTCGCATTTATCCAGGTTGAACTCCATCTGCCACCTCTCAGCCCATCTCTGCACCCTGTCAATGTCCCGCTGCAGCCTACAACAGCCCTCTATACCTCCAACCTTTGTGTCGTCTGCAAACTTGCTGACCCATCCTTCAAGCCCCTCATCCAAGTCATTAATAAAAATTACAAACAATAGAGGCCCAAGGACAGAGCC
>NC_057716.1:93096374-93121032 GCF_004010195.1 Chiloscyllium plagiosum
TTCCCTATGCTATCCCTGATCGGACCTACTCTTTCTTTGACCATTCTCTATTCCTCACATAAGTGTAAAATGCCTTTGTGTTCTCCCTAATCCGTTCTGCCAAGCCTTTCTCGTGCCCCCTCCTGGCTCTCCTCAGACCCGTTTTAAGCTCCTTCCTCGCCAGCCTGTAATCCTGTAGAGCTGAGCTTGAGGAGAAAGTGAGGTCTGCAGATGCTGGAGATCAAAGTTGAAACTTTATTGCTGGAACAGCACAGCAGGTCAGGCAGCATCCAGGGAACAGGAGATTCGACGTTTCGGGCACAGGCCCTTCTTCAGGAATGAGCAGAGAGTGTTCCCAGAGCTGAGCTTGACCCTAGCTTCCTCCACCTTATGTAAGCTACCTTTTTCTTTTTGACGAGAAGCTCCACCGCTCTCATCATCCAAGGTTCCTTTATCTTACCACTTCTTGCCTGTCTCAGAGGGACATATTTATTCATCACTTGCAACAACTGTTCCTTAAACAGTCTCCACATGTCTATGGTGCCTTTACCATGGAACAATTGCTCCCAATCCATGCTTCCTAACTCACATCTAATAGATGGTGACAACTTGAACAATGTCCATATTACAGAGGAGGAAATGCTGGATATCTTGAAACACATAAAAGTGGATAAATCCCCAGGACTTAATCAGGTGTACCTTAGAACTTTGAGGGAAGTGGGGGAAGTGATTGCTGAGTCTCTTGCTGAGTGATTTGTATCATCGATAGTCACAGGCGAGGTGCTGGAAGACTGGAGGTTGGCTAACATGGTGCCACTGTTTAAGAAGGGTGGTTCGGACAATTTAGAAATTTTAATTAAATCACCCCTCATAAGACTGTTTGACATAATAACAGAGTTGACGCAATGCAGAACAATTTTCCTCAATCGCTCCTTATAATGTACGTGGGAAATCATACCTCACAGATTTGTTAGGCTTGTGACTAGCGGAGTGCCTCGGAGGTCAGTACTGGGCTTATTACAAGGCATGATTAGTAATTTGCAGATAACATTAAAATAGGCAATATTATGGACAGTGAGGAAGGTTGTCAGAAATTGCAACAGGATCCTAATCAGCTGGGGAAGTGAGCCGAGAATTGGCAAATGGAGTTTCATATAGATAAGTGTGAGGTCTTGCATTTTGGAAAGTTAACTCAAGGTAGGAGTTTCATGGTGACTGGTAGGGCCTTAAGGAGTGTAGTGGAACAGAGGGACCTATGAGTTTAGGTGCACAGTTCTCTGAAAGTGGAGTCACAGGTTGACAGGGCAGTGAGGAAGGCTTTTGACACACTAGCCTTCGTCAGTCAGGACATTGATGATAGAAGTTGGGAAGTTATGTTGCAGTTATACAGGACATTGGTGACGCCGCACTTGGAGTATTCTGTTCAGTTCTGGTCACCTTGCTAATCGGAAGGATGTTATTAAACTGTAAAGAGTGCAGAAGTCATTTACAAGGATATTGCCAGGATTCAAGGGACTGAGTTATAATGAGAGGTATTTTTCCTTTTGAGTGTAGGAGACTGAGGGGGGAATCTCATAGAAGTGTGTAAGATCATGAGAGGCATGGATAGAGTGAATACATTCAGTTTTTTTTTCCCAGGGGTGGGAAATTGAGGACAAGAAGACATCAGTTTAAGGTAAGAGGGGAAAGAATAAATGGGAACCTAAGGAGGAACCTTTTTATGCAGAGGGTGGTACACAAATGGAATGAGCTGCCAGCAGAAGTGGTTGAGGCAGGTGCATTATAATACTTAAAAGACATTTGGACAAGTACATGGATAGTAAAGCTTTAAAGGATATGGGCCAGGAACAGGGAACTGGGGTTAGCGTGGATAGGTATTTTGGTCAGCATGGACCAGTTTGAACCAAAGGGCTTGTGTCCGTGCTGTAAGAATCTATGACCCTGTGACTGTATGACTGCATGGCTCTATCAGGCAATCCCACCATTGCAGAGATTAATCTTGTCAAGCTTCTTTGTTATGCAATTACATCCTTTCTTAGATAGGGGCCCAAAACTGTCCACAATATTCTAGGTGAGGTCTCACCAAGGCTCTATACAACTGCAGCAAGACATCTTGACTTCAATGTTCAAATCCCCTTCCTATAAAAGCCAATGTTGCATTTGCTTTCCTAATTTGTGAACAAGGTCCCTTCAAACATTTGCACTTCCCAAAGTCTATCTGTTTAAGAACACTCTGCTTTTCTGTTTTTCTAACAAAATGAAAACTGTTCATGCTTAGTCACAATCTATTTCATCTGTCATATTTTAGCCTATCTACTTCCCCTATTTATGTACACTTGAAGCTGTCTTGCATTCTCCTCACAAATAAGTTTCCACCCACTTTGGTGTCATCAGCAAATTTGGAAATATTGTAACAGTTCCACACATCCAAATTATTTACATAGATTGTGATTTTAAGACTGACCCTTGAAGTACCCCAAGAATTACTGTGCACCATCCTGAATGACACGCTTATTCCTTTTAACTTAAGCAATTTTCAATCCGCTTTTGTGTAATTTCCAAGACCCCATCTGTTCTGTTTTTATTTACCGGTCTCCTGGCATTTAAATGGCCGCTGGATAAACATTTGGATGAAAATGGTGTAGCATGGGTTAGATAGGCTTCAGATCGGTTTCACAGATTGGTGCAACATCGAGAACCGAAGGGACTGTACTGAGCTGTAATATTCTATGTTCTATGACTGTGTCAACAGCTTTCTGAAAATTCAGATAGACCACTAGCACTGGTTCCTCTTTGTCTGTCCCCAAATTAACAATAGGTTTGTCAAACATGATTTCTTTTTCATAAATCCTTGTTGACTCTGCCCAACTTCACCATTCTTTGCTAAAAGTTCTGTTTTCTCAGCCTTATAACAGATTCCACCAATTCTATTACTGTTGATGTCAAACTAACAGGTCTGCAGTTCTCTATTCTCCCTCTTCTTCCTTCCTTGAATAGTGGGTTCACTTATTGTAGATATCATCATAATCCTTATCAATGTTTGTGCCTATAGATATGTGAAAGAACTGACTGAGTTTATTTTTCCTACATTATAGTAAGTGGAACTTTTCACAGCTGCCCTGTGTCACTATATTGCTAAGTTGCTCAAATGGAATACTCAGGATTGACAGAAAGTTCTTTGTCCTCCTTTGGCACCACAGCATGTTCCTACTCACCAAAACCCTGTGTGACACCAAGTTCTTTCTCATCAAGCTCAACACCTGTACCTTTCAAAATGTATACAGTTGCGTTGCTCCTTGCAAAGGTCAGCAAGTGGGATACAGCATAGTGGGAGCTTGTGCCTTATCCTGACCCTGAGGCAATGTTGACAGGCCTAGAATGATTAATGTTACTATAATGGCTCCAGAAGAGCTTACTGGCAGAGCTTGCTTTACACGTGCTATTTTTGTGATTACATGTGTAGGGGTGAACAAAGAAACAAGAGATAAAAATTTCATATTGCTCACCGTAAGCTAATAGAGAATGCTACAGTTTCATTATTTCTTATCCACTTATTTTTTTTTCATTGTTCAGCATCGCCTCATCTTAGACACTCAAAAGGATTGTGTTCGACAGCTGAAGACATTCTGAAGAGCCTCTGGACCTGAAATATTAACTCTGCTTTCTCTCTGTGGATACTTTCAGACCTGCTGAGTTTCTACAGCAATTTCTGTGTGTTTCAATACACAATTACACAAAAGCGGATTGAAAATTGCTTAAGTTAAAAGGCAGAGAATAGGAATAAGCATATCATTCAGGATAGTGCACGGTAATTTGTGGGCTCCTGTCCTAGCTCCTGCATCAAATATATTCAATGAATTTATTCCCGAAATGAGTGGCTTGTCCTGTGATGAAATGGATGAATAAATTGAACCTTTATTTACTGGAGTTTAGAAGAATGAGAGGTGATTTCATTGAGGCCTACATGATTCTGAAGGAGTTTGGGATGATCAACACTGAGAGTTTACTTCTACTAGTCAGGGCACTGCACACTTTCAGGATAAAGGGCTGATTATTTAGAATACGATGGAAGGATAATCAACTTCACCCAAAAGGGTTAAGGATCTTTGGAATCCTTTATTTGAGATGATTATGGATGAATCATTATTGAATATATTTAAGTCTGGGATTTCTAGACTTTAGGTCTCAGAGAGTCAAGGGATATGGGAAATGGTCGGAAAAGCAAAACTGAGGCATAAAATCAACCATGAAAAGTGATGAGGCTTGATGGCCAAATTGGCTTACCCTTCCCATTTTGTGTGCTCGCATTTGATTAAGTAATTTTTCACACAGACAATGAATTAGTCTTGAGAAGCAGGCTAAAGAATTGCAACAGTACTGAAAGATATATACAAGTATACAAGCAGATCAGGAAGAAGCCATTAGGGACACAGTGCAATGTGCGCATGTAATGTTCTCTATTCATTCCCGACATCAACACCATTCAGTCCCCTTCTTCACCCCTATGAGTGAAGTAATTGCCTTTCTGGGAGAAGCATAAGATTAGAGATGGAATTATTGGGTTATTTCAGGAGGTAAAACATTTTGGAAAATTGCTCTCAGAGAGGGCATATATACCTGCATGGGTTTCCTCTGAGTGCTACAGTTTGCTCCCATCGTCCAAAGATATACAGGTTAGATGGATTGGCCAATGAAAAACTGCTCAAAGTGTCTAGGGATGTGCAGACTAGGTGGATTAATCATGGGAAATGCAGGGTTACAGGGATAGGGTAGAGGGGTCGATCTGGGTAGCATGCTGTCAGAGGGTAAGTATGGACTCAATGGATCAAATGGCCTGTTCCACATGGTTGAGATTCAATGATTCTATGTTACTTTGCAAATCTAAGGTAGTGTAGAAAATGCATCTCTAAAATATTTGAGCAGGAAAAGGCATGAGTACCTTTGAAAATCACAGAAATACAGAAGCTGGTCTCTTGGTTCCTTTACTACTTTTACTTACATTTCAACTGCTATGAAAAATGATATTGAAATAACTCTGCAGTTTAACAATCAGATGTCAGTGTTCATGCTTACAAATAACACAGCATCTTTGTAATCTTTGCACCAATGTTTTCCTGATACAAATGATGGTATAATCAGGTTGACCATTCTCTGTTCTAAGCCAATTGTGTAAATATGATAAATCAGGTCACTTTAACCTTCACTAATGACACTATCAGAGTACCAGGATTCGGATTGGGAGAACCAATACATTTTGAATATTGATCTGGCTGCTCATGTTAAAATGAGCATGTATATTACCAACTACAAGGAAATAAAGCTTTTGTTGGTCCATCAGCTGAAGAGTTCTTCACTGCTGCCTAATTATAAAGGAATATGCAGAGTATGTAAATTGCTATCATTTGTTGGGAGGGGGGTCCCCATAAAGAATCAGATTTAGGCTCTGCATGGTTGTCACTTGCACCGACTGAAACAGCACATACAAGTACATTCTCCGAAAATGTAAACTCATGTGTGCACAAAGCATTTGTCACTGTTCACTACCATGGAGAATAGGAAAACGCTCAAGTGCGTAAAAAAGGTAGTTAAGTTTCCCTGAGGCTGCTGAAGAGTGTGAATTCTCATTAGTTTGATTGCTTTTATTTGCAGACATATTCATCCTCTGGTGAAATTTTTAACGTATTCGTGCTTGATGATGTGATAGAGAAAAGATAAAAACTGCTTCTAAGAACTGGTTGAAAATAACCCACATGCCCTTTCATCTGCAATCTGGAAGATTCGCTTGTCAATGTCATCATTTATACTTTTAATTAATATCAGTCTTAATTAAATCTAATGGTAATGAGCTATTTCACTTGCTATCTAGAGCAGTCATGAGACCCCTTTAACCTTTGTGCATTGTTTCCATGGTGGTGGAGATAGGAATATGACAATTGCATTAGCACTGATCTGAATATCACAATCCTCTCCAGATGTAGATAAGGGTTAGATGAGTTGGTAATGTCTATAATTATATTAGTGTACTAGGATGTTCATCAGCTTGACAGCAATTTAGAAGAATAGAGACAGACACTACCTTCACAATTTTTCTCAACAGCTTGCCAGTAGACTCATTAAATGGATTAATAGAAGTTCACTTTATATAAACCAAGTACATATGGCCAAAAATTCATTCAGACCAATTTTCTGATATGGAGTTTGTGATTCACAACATGCCTGTGCCTGTTCCCATTGAACGAAATCCTGACTCAAAGTTTGTGAGAAGATACCGGCCACTACAGGGGACAGCTGAAACTGACAACCGGAAGCGGCAGGGACAGGCCACTATAAATGCCGGAGGAAACACCACAGAAGCGCTTCACAGGAGGCTCCCAAGCACTGAGGATGTCACCTAGACAGGGGACGAAACGTTTGCAACAAAAACTTCCAGCTCAGCGAACAGAACCACAACGAAATCCTGACTCTTTAAAAAGGCAGCTTATTCCCTCTGAAATAGGAGATGCAGTAAGTAGAAGGAAGTTGCTGCTGTCTGCAATTAAGAACTGCATGAATGGAGCATCAAGAAAGAGAGCTGGATCCTTGGTTAGAGAAAGTGATGGCCGAGAGGCATTATTGCTGAACTGTTAATCCAAATACCCAGATAATGCTCTGGGGAGCGGGTTCAAATCATGTCACACCTGATGGTGGAATTTGAATTCAATAGACATCTGGGATTAGAGTCTAATGAAGACCATGAATCTATTGTCAAGAAAACCCACCCTAGTTCACTAATGTTCTCAGGGAAGAAAGCTGCCATCCTTACCTGGTCTGGCTGACATGTGACTCCAGGTACACAGCAATATGGTTGACTCTTATACTGACCTCTGGGCAATAAATGTTGACCTAGCCAGTGACACCCTCATCCAGTGAATGAATTTTTAAAAAATCACTGGGATGATGTTGGCAGTCTTAGTGATAAGAGGTAAATCGGGAGGAGAGAGGGCATAATCCTGCAGGCTGGTTCTATGGCCTGAAGATCCTTGAGAATCAGACATAGGAAATAAACATGAAGGCCAAAGCCCTCACTCTGGTCCCAAGGACTTGTCAACAATGCAACAATTATCTTATGCAGATCAAAGTAAGTGAACACATCAAACTCTCATGCTGCTGAAAGCACCAGACCACGATCACTCATCCTTGAGCAGCCACAGCCTTCAGGTATCACATCAAGCTCAAACATAAGACAACAAAATCATCAACATACTTCTCCTCTTCTGCAGGGCATTTTTTTTTTATTTATTCACAGGATGAAGGTGTCGCTGGCCAGGCAGCATTTATTGCCCATTCTAATCACCCAGAGGGCAGTTCAGAGTCAACCACATTGCTGTGGGTCTGGTGTCACATATAGGCCCGACCAGGTAGAGATGGCAGTTTCCTTCCATTCAGGGCATTAGTGAGCCAGATGGGTGTTTCCAACAATTGGCAATGGATTCATAGTCAACATTAGACTTTTAACTCCAGATATTTTATTGAATTCAAATTCCACTATGGTGGGATTCAAACCCATGCCCCAGAACATTATCTGGGTCTTTGGGTTAACAGTCCAGTAATAGTACCGCGAGGCTATTGCCTCCCTGGACCAGTGTGAACATATCACTGCTGGTGAATAAGGGCACCTGCATCTCCAGATTTCTACAGGAGAGGTAGTTTTCCATGTCATGGGCCTGGCCTCAAAGTTGTAGGTCAATCTGCACAGCATGCATCTCTGTTTCTCTCCTAAATGAAGCATGAACCATTTCCCATCTACCCACACCTCTTTTGCCTGACTGAACTTGTTCTTAGTTTGAATAGAATTTTCTTCACCTCCTCCCACATTCCCCGATATCCGCCAAATAAGATACATCACCAGGGGAGCATTTGGGAGTCCTATCTATCTCTGCCTTTTTGTGAGATACATTGATCATCCTTGTGAAGCAAAGGGATAATTCTACCTTTAGTCTAAGAATAGTTACTGAACGCGTGCATGAGGAGGTTTGTCATAGTGATCCTGATGTCAGTATGACAGCCTGGATCTGTTAGGAGAAAGTGAGGACTGCAGATGCTGGCGATCATAGCTGAAAAATGTGTTGCTTGAAAAGTGCAGCAGGTCAGACAGCATGCCACGAGCAGGAGAATCGACGTTTCGGGCCTGAAGAAGGGCTTATGCCCGAAACGTTGATTCTCCTGCTCCTGGGATGCTGCCTGACCTGCTGCGCTTTTCCAGCAACACATTTTTCAGCCTGGATCTGTTGACTACCAAAACAATATCCTTTCTTGCTATCTCTCACATAAAGTCATATTTAATAAAATCTGTCAATGTTTGCTTGCAAGATTGTAAATCTCATCTTCCTACAATTCCTTCTTCCTAATCCATAAGAACATAAGAAATAGGAGCAGGAGTAGGCTATCTGGACCCTTGAACCTGCTCCATCATTCAATAAGGTCATGGCTGATCTTTTTGTGGACTCAGCTCCATTTACCCACCTGCTCACCATAACCTTTAATTCCTTTACTGTTCAAAAATCTACCTATCTTTGCCTTGAAAACATTCAACAAGATAGCCTTGACTGCTTCACTGAGCAGGGAATTCCAGATTCACAACCCTTTGGAGACCCTTATCCACAATGAGTCCTTTACTCAGCTCTTTTTCCAGCACATTGTTGACTATATCTGTGTTGCATCTTGGTTCCATCCCCAAACTGTAAAGATTCATAATACTAGTTCACCCTTCCTTCACCTTTACTTGATCCATCTTCTCTCTTTCTTGGCTTCTCTTCCAATTTTAGGCACACGTTATCAGTGAAGTCATTCATTTCCACAACAAGCATGGCTTTGTGAAAGGAAAATTGTGTTTGAACAATGTCTTGGAGTAGGTCATATAAGTTATGAATAAAGGTTTACCAATGCACCTTGGTTTTCAGAAGGCATTTGATAAGGAGCTGCAAGAAAGGCTATTCCAGCTCATGGTGTAGGAAATGAAAATAGTTCATAGAATATAATTGAATATTAGTTGGCTAACTGCAAACAGAATGGACATAAATGGGTCTTTTTCCGTTCGGCAGGATGTGGCATGATGTGCTACAGGGTTCGATGCTGGGAATTCAACTGTTTACAATTCATATAGCCAACTATTTTATTTCAAGACGAAGGCGACAGAGTAGGCAGTGTCCGGGCTCACTTTTGCCATCCTTAAAAGGAAGCAATTGCAGTGCAAGAGGAAATAAAGAGTTTCCTAATATATCTGAAGAAAAGAATATAGGTGTATATTAGTATAAAATCTTGACCTGTCTCCCAGAAACAAGGAATCTTATTTGTCTCAACATAAAGCCCTCCTTTTTTCCTGAACTCGAATGGCTGCAAGCACGGTCTGCTCAGCCATTTCTGATAAGATGACCCAACTCCCACCACAATTATCAGTCAAGAGAAACTATCTCTGAGCTGTTTCTAAAACATTGATATCCTTTCTTAAATAAAAATAACAAATTGTTCAGATGCTGTGCCACCAACTCCTTGTGTAACTATAGCAACACCACCCTCCTTTTATAATGCATTCCACTTGCAAGAAACAACAACATTTCATTGTCGTTCTAATTACTTGCTGTACCGACAAAATAATATGTGATTCTTGTTACAGCACACCCAGATCCCTCTGTACATTCAAGTTCTGCAGTGTCACTCCAATAACATGCTGTTCTCAATGAGTCCTTCCATAATGGACAAATTCACATTTTCTGCATTTTATTTGAACCACTGATTTTATGCACATTGCTTGCTGTTTTTTCAAGAAACCCAAATGTTAGGAACAGGACTTATTTTTCATAAAATCATAGCTATCTTGCTTGATTGCGTTGAGATTGCTAAGTGTCCTGTTATGATTTCTTTAATAAACGATTCTAGTATTTTCTCCATGACAGCTAACCGCCCTATGGGTTCATGCTTCTTGTCTCCCCTTTCTCATGAATGGATGAGTTACATTCTCTATTTTCCAATTTAAATAAACTCTTCTAGAACATAAAATTAAAATCAATGTATCTACTTTTTCAGCAACCATTTCTTTTAAGTTGAAATCCACCAGGATAAAGTCTGTATGTACCCCAGTCTTGAGTCAGACTAGTTCTATTTCCAAAGTGGGAATTTATAAAATGTTACATGGATAAAAGTCAGCTTTTAGTTTGCTCAGCACCTTTTCTGTGGTGAATGTAAGAGTTTTAAGTTCTTCCCTACCTTTCACCACTTGGTTCACAACTACTTAGACAATATTTACAGTGATGATAGATGTAAAATATCAGTTTAATTCATTCACCATTTCTTTACTTTATTAATTCCCCAAACTCACTCCATAGAAGACCAACAGTCACTTTACTCAGTCTTTTCTATTTTATGTATCTGAAATAACTCTTACTATCAATCTTTTCAATTTCCAGCAAGCTTTCTCCTATACTCAATTATTTTTCTCCTTCTTAATGTTTTAAACATCACACAATACCAGGTTATATTCCAGGAGGTTTATTTGCAAGTACTAGCTTTCAGAGCACTGCTCCTTCATCAGTTAGCTGTGGAGCAGGATCATAAGGCACAGAATTTATAGCAGTGCAACTGAAATGAAATATTGAACTAATTGTTGTTATGTCTTTCATCTTTTCGAATGGGTTACAGGTAATGGTTCATTAATATGTAAATCCCAGAATGTTTTTTAAGTGACATTCTCGAGAAAACTTAAGGTTTTATAAAACAAAGGTGACATCTCAGCCCAGACAATGCAATCAAGTTGTGAGGTTAGAGTCTGTATGTATCCCAATCTTGAGTCAGACTGGTTCTGTTTCCAAAGTAGGATTTAAAAAAATTACATGGATTGACTGCCTGCAGATTATGTGCTTTTTGAGCAAAATAGCATGTATCTGCAATTACAATTCTGCAAATGTAAATTCACCCCATAGACTCAATGTGTGTGTGCATGCATGTGAGGGAGAGAGAGAAAGAGAAAGACAGACAGAGAGTGTGTGTGTATGCAAGAGTGTCTGTTTGCATGTGTACATGAATGTGATGGAGTATAAGCCTGTGAGAGAGTATGTGCATGGGTGTGAGTTGGGGGTATATGTGTGTGTGTGTCTGAGAGAGCATGGGTATGAGAAAGCGACCTGAGTTCACCCGCAGATCCAAGGGCAAATGTTCCTGACTGCTGAAGTGTTCCCCAGCTAGAAGAGAACATCCTTGTCTGGTGATTGTTGCGCAGTGTCCATTCAGCTATTGTCATGTCATTTGCTTGGTCTCGCCAATGTACCATGTTCCTTGCCTGCAGCATATGAGATAGACAACATTGGCTGAGTCATATGAGTACCTGCTGCGTACATGGTGGGTGGTGTCTCCACCTGTAATGGTGGTATCCAAGTTGACACACTGACTCAGCTTGCAGTGACAGGGTTGTACAGTGTTGTAGTCGATATTGTCCATGAAGACTGGGCAGTTCGCAACAAACAATGGTTTGTTTAAGGCTTGGCAGTTTAATATATTGTCTGAGCTGAGATATCACCGTTTTTTCATAAAACTTGAAGTTATTTCGAGAATGTGACTTAAAATATCTTATCGGATTTAGGTAATAATTAACTGAAACCTGCAACTCATTCTAAAAGATGAAAGACTCAGCAGCAATCTAGGTTTGTTGAATATATTGTTTCAGTTGCATGGCACTGTGATCTTTTGTGATAAATTCTTTTGATACTGCTCCACAGTCATCTGATGAAGGAGCAGTGCTCCGAAAGCAAGGACTTCCAAATAAACCTGTTGGATGACAACCTGGTCTTATGTGATTTTTAACTTCGTTCAGGAGAAAGTGAGGACTGCAGATGTGGAGATCCGAGTCGAGTGTGTGGTGCTGGAAAAGCACAACAGGTGAGGCAGCATCTGATGAGCAGGAGAATCAACGTTTTGGGCAAAAGCTTTATCCACCTCAGTCCAATATCAGCACTTCCACATCATTAATATTTTAGTCATTCTTTGCTGTTCTTGATATTCTATTCAGTTTTTTTTCACTTAATCTTTATAGAATAATATCCTTTCATTTAATTTGAAGCTTTAATATGTTTAGTTAGCCATGGATGGTGTCTCCTTCTCTCGCAGTCTTTTCTCACTATTATCCACATTTTCAGTGTATTCTAAAATATGTCTTTAAATGTCTACCATTGTATCTCTACCGACTTATTCAATGACCTAATTTCTAAGTTCACTTTAGCCATACAATTCCCTTTATTAAGTTTAAAATACTATTCTGAGGTTTATACTTCTCTCCCTCATACTCAACATAATATTCAACTACATTAAGTTACCTGCTAAAATGGGTGCCTTTATTTATAAGTCATTTATTAATTGCAGATTATCAGTATCTCAAATCAAACAAGTAGTGCTGGATCATTGAGGGAAAACTTGTCATTTTCTCTTTCAACAGCATCAGCTGCCATATTCTGGCCAGTCATCATGAAACACTGAGACAGTCTGGTACATTTGAACAGCTTTTCAGTGTGTTGGTGTATGAGTGAATGGTTGAATTTGTAGATTTGTAAATGTGTGGGATGGGTTAGATAAGCATGTAGGGTGGGTGGTGTAAGACTGTGGTCTGTAGGCGTGTAGAGTATGAAGTAATTGGGTTGTAGGTGGTTTGGATGAGAGAAGGGGTGGGTGACTCAGGGTGGGTTGGCAGGTTAGTAGAGTGGCAGGTGAGTAGTGTGGCAACTTTGTAGGGTGGCCAGTGGGTAGGGTTCAAAGTGGGTCAGAGGTTCAAGGTGCATGAGGTTGGCAGTTGAGCTAATCAGATCAGTTTAGAGTCATTAGAGGTAAAAGAATTAAGAAATCCAGCAGGCTGAGCATAGATTTTTAAATTTAGCATTTCCTGGGTAACTATCAACATAGGTAAACTAGTATCCTTATACAGATGAGGAAGGACACCACTTCGACTGAGATGACACATCCATGCTAGGACAAGCGAACCAGAGACATACACGAGAATTCCTAGAAGCATGGCATTCCAACTGGAACTCTATCAACAAACACTTGGATCCCATTTACCACTCTCTGAGAAAAAGAACAGGAAATGACATCACCACAGGAAATGAAACCACCAACCCAAGGAAACCTAATCACATAAATAGAAAGTGGGCCATGCCACCAGTGCTTTATCCGGAGGCTCATTGATGATGTTACCTAGTATGGTGATGAAATGTCTGAAAATGAACCTTGCAGCTCAGCAAGCAAACCTACATCCAGAACATCAACCTGAACTACAAATCTTCTCAAGACTCGTTAATAGGTAAAGTAGTACTGTCCAAAGACTCCAATTCTACCTTTGGACAGTTAGACTTGAAGGTCTTTTTGGTGGGTCTGGGGAAGCAGGGGAAATAGACAATAGAATAGACAATAGACAATAGGTGCAGGAGTAGGCCATTCTGCCCTTCGAGCCTACACCACCATTCAATATGATCATGGCTAATCATCCTTAACCAGTATCCTGTTCCTGCGTTATCTCCATAACCCTTGATTCCACTATCTTTGAGAGCTCTATCCAACTCTTTCTTAAATGAATCCAGAGACTGGGCCTCCACTGCCCTCTAGGGAAGAGCATGCCGCACAGCCACCACTCTCTGGGTGAAGAAGTCTCTCCTCATCTCTGTCCTAAATGGTCTACCCCATATTTTTAAGCTGTGTCCTCTGGTTCGGCACACACCCATCAGTGGAAACATGTTTCCTGCCTCCACAGTGTCCAATCCTTAAAAAATCTTATATGTCTCAATCAGATCCCTCCTCAGTCTTCTAAACTTCTAAATGCCCATCAAAGATTCAAGTTTCCTATACAATTTCTATGGAATAAATACACTGGACTTCCAATGGCAGCTAGATTACATCAGCTCATGTGTCTACTTTCCAATTAACTAGAAACTGGATGTTCTGGATTCCATTTGATTGGTTAAGTTTCACTGCTGTTTATAAGGATTTGAGCCCATTCCAGACAATTCTGGTGAGTTAAGATGACAGTTCTGATGGTTTACATAGCTGGTTGATAGTTGGAGAATCTATTGGCTGGCCAGTTGATTTGCAATGAAAGGTAATGTCAACAGGGGTTCAATTCCTGCACTGGCTGAGGTTACCATGATGGCTTCTTCTTCTCAACCTGTCCCATTGCCTCCTAAGATGTAATGATCCTCAGAGTTAAATCATCACCACCATCTCACCTTATTGAGAGAGCAGCTTTATGGTCTGGCAGGACTATGGCAACTTTATTTTCACTTGCAAGTAAAAGAAATAGCATGTATGCAATTTTACTGGTCAGCATTATGAATCAGAATGACAACCTGCCATGTCAAAGAAAAATCCAGGAAAATCATCCAGAATACAAGCCATGGAATATAAAGGGAAGGAATAAAGAGTGACCCTGAGCTGCTAAAGATAGAGGAGAAACACTCTGGGACATTTAATGTTCGCATGAATATTTGTGCTCTGGTAATAGGTAGTTAGCATCTCATTGCACCTACAACAATGCATATTTTCACACTTGAACTAGATTGAATATCTTCTGGTGTTTAAATTAGCTATCCACTGTGTCCTGTTAGATGGATGGAGCATTTGGAATAAATTACCTTGAAGTATTTTTACTACTTTGTTACACGTAGTCTGGATATCAACAGCAATTTCTATTTCAGGTCAGTACACTTGGAATGAGTAGAAAGCATTCCCTGTTTAGTGTTATGCTGCAGCAATCTCCTGTTAGAAAATGTATTTGGGGTCGCATGAGTGAAGCTCCTTCATTCAATTAGCTGTGGCACTTAATTAACAAGTGGTTAATTAATCTAAATATTAAGTGGAGTAAAATGCTACTGCATGAAAAGAAATTTCACATTAACAGAACAAGGTGTTCTAATTTCCTGCACATCTTGAAATTGATAATTTATTGTCAGTTAAAATGATGTTAACTTGGAGTAAACATTAGAATTAATCTACTTTACGCAAATGTCTCATATTGGCTTACATTAGAACTTTACATACCAATCTAAATGGAAATATACCATAATTGAAATCAATTTACTGTTGTAGACATGCTTTTATAGTCTAAGTATTAGCTTCACACTGATTTACAAATTGCAACTTGATTTTTCATTCAGCACATTTCTCTTCTCTGCTTGTCATCCACACATTCCCTGTCATTTCAACAATTATTTTATCCATTTGTCTATTTATATTTACATTTTATGGCAAGTTGGTTGCTTTTAAAACATCACAATCTGAAAGTACATCAATTCAGTTAGAAGTAATTTTCTAGTCACAAATTCTCTCTTAAAACAATATTCCTCACAGATTTATTTTTGTTTGGTGACAGATACATGGATTCCTAACAGACACAAGAGAAATAAACTACATAGTAGCATTTGTATTAAGTAACTAACAGATCAATGTGAGCAATGTCATGTATGTGAAACTCAAAAACATTCAATTTACAAGTCCCTGTCTAATGATATTTTCTTCATCGTCAAAAATATTGTTGCATTCTCTTTGAGGGAAATTGTTTCACTTTATTAGGAAAATTCTATTAGAGTGCCTTTAAACTTCTTGACCACTGATGCGATGCTCTGGTAAGTGAATTGACAATGGGGGGGCTTCAAAATGCAATAACAACTCAGCAGGATGTTGTTCTTTCTTCGTCTGCTACCATTAAATGATTGTATAATGCATTATCAGTTTTTTTTTTCTCTGCCTAATTCTGTGCAATGCATCCCATGCTCACATGCACATGCGTAATTCTGTCAACCCCAATACAAGGGTAAGATTAAAAGTTGAAATGGCAAAAGGAATAATTAAGTTGTATTGGAACCAATTTAAAGAGATGGAAAGAAAGAATTATAACGGAAACATTGATCAGATTGAATAAGTGTAGTAGTGTTAAGTAAAATAAGGCTAGAAATTGCTCTCATGGGTTGCATAACTTGTAGGTAATCTTCCCAATGTTACAGCATGCAAAGAGGCTTGTGGGGATGCAATCAATCTCAGGACATATACTCAACCTTATGTTGAGTGGTCATCCAGATTTGGCAATTGTACTAAATTGACTGTGTGGTTGACTATGTCGCTGTACATTTTAATGTGTAAGGGCACCCATATGAAATGACAATTAATATTTGTGCTGAATCTTACATCAGCCATCTGAAGGTACCAGCAGCAAAGCAAATTCTGCAGAAATGGTGCTAGCTTTTAATGGCTTCTATTCTCTTTTTGTTCTTTGTGGACCAGGGATAGAGATGCAGAATGATGCCAGAAGTGTATTGACTCTGCCCACAATATGCCAACTATAGCTCTTGCATTACCATGATAAGATGCCATAATTCAATGAGGTCTAGTTTTGTGGGAAGGCAGATATGGAGCTATATTATTTGTTGAAGCAGATGGCCTCCAATTATGAGTTACATCATAGAACTCATCAAGATCTCAATACACAATTCTGGAGTTCATAACTATTCCCAGGAACAGATCAACATGTCTGGGAGAGTCAAATGAATTGGGTAGTTGGGACTTGGACTCCAATGAGTTGACTCATCTCTTGCTTCTGTTCCGCAAAGATATCAGAATTACTTTGGCCTGAATTTTCAAAGCCCTTCAACAATCAAGGTATTTGACATACTTGCATTCACTGCTCAGAACTTCAACTTTAGGAGTTGGGAAATCATGTTGAAGTTATACAAGATGTTGATGAGGCCTCTTCTAGAGTACTGTGTCCAGTTCTGGTCATCCCTGTTATAGGAAGGATATTATTAAGCTGGAGAGGGTTCAGAAGAGATTTACTAGAATGCTGCCAGGAATGGAGGATCTGAGTTATAAGGAGAGGCTGGATAAAAGAGTTTATATTGTGTGGAAGCAGGTCATTTGGTCCATCATGTCCACATTACCCTTCCAAAGAACATCCCACCCAGATGCACACCCTCTACCCTATCCCTGTAACTCTGCATTTTCCATTGCTAATTCACCAATCCTACACATCCCTGGACAATATGGGCAATTTTAGCATAGCCAATCCACCTAACCTGCATATCCTTGGATTGTGGGAGGAAATCGGGGCACCTGGAGGAAATCCATGCAGACGCAGGGAGAGTGCGCCAACTCCACAAAGGCTGTTGCTCAGGGGTGGAATCGAACCTGAATCCCTGGTGCTGTGAGCAGCAGTGCTAACCACTGAGCCAGACTTTTTTCACAGGAACGTCGGAGGCTGAGAGATGATTTATAAGAGTTTCTAAAATCATGAAGGGTATAGATAAGGTGAATGGCAGGTATCTTTTCCTTGAGGTGGAGTAATCAAAGACTAGCGAGCGTAATTTTAAGTTGAGAGGAGAAAGATTTAAAAAAGAATGAAGGGTAACTTCTTTACAGAGAGAGTGGTTCATGTGTGGAATGAACTTCCAGAGGAAGTGGTGAATGTGGATACAGTTACAACACTTAAAAATAATTTTGGTAAATACCTGAAGAAGAAATGTTTGGAGAGGTATGGGCTAGAAGCAGGCAGGTGCAGAGGCTAGGCTATAAATATATTTAAGAGGGAAATAGATAGGTTCTTGATTGTCAAGGAGATCAAGGATTATGGGGAGAAAGCGGGAAAATGGGGTTGAGAAACTTTTGAGAGTAAAACCAAGGACTGCAGATGTTGGAATCCAGAGTCTAGGTTAGAGTGGTGCTGCAAAAGCACAGCAGATCAGGTAGCATCCGAGGAGCAGGAAAATCGACGTTTTGAGCAAAAGCCCTTGATCAGGAATAGAGGCAGAGTGCCTGCAGAGTGGAGAGATTAATGAGAGGGGGTGGGGGTGGGGAGAAAGTAGAATAAGGGACGATGGTGAGATGGGGGAAGAGGAAATGAGGAAACTGGTGAAGTCCACATTGATGCCCTGGATGAGGAAACTGGTGAAGTCCACATTGATGCCCTGGGGTTGAAGTGTTCCGAGGCAGAAGATTCTTCCTCCAGGCATTGGGTGGTAAGGGAGTGGCGGTGGAGGAGGCCCAGGACCTGCTGTATTCAGCAGAGTGGGAGGGGGAGTTGAAATGTTGGGCCACAGGGCAGTGGAGTTGATTGGTGTGAGTATCCCGGAGATGTTCCCTAAAGCACGCTGCTCGGAGGCGTCCAGTCTCCCCAATGTAGAGGAAACCGCATCGGGAACAACAGATACAATAAATGATATTAGTGGATGTGCAGGTAAAACTTTGATGGATGTGGAAGGCTCCTTTGGGGCCTTGAATGGAGGTGAGGGAGGAGATGTGGGTGCAGGTTTTGTAATTCCTGCGTTGGCAGGGGAAGGTGCCAGGATGGGAGGGTGGGTTGAAGGGGAGCATGGACCTGACCAGGTAGTCACGGAGGGAATGGTCTTTGCGGAAGGCGAAAAGGGGTGGGAGGGAAATATATCCCTGGTGGTGGGGTCCGTTTGGAGGTGGTGGAAATGTCGTCGGCTGATGTGGTTTATGCGAAGGTTGGTAGGGTGGAAGGTGAGCACCAGGGGGGTTCTGTCCTTGTTACGGTTGGAGGGGTGAGGCTCGAGGGTGGAGGTGAGGGATGTGGAAGAGATGGTTTGGAAGGCACCTTTAACCATGTGGGAAGGGAAATTGCGGCCCCTAAAGAAGGAGGCCACCTGGTGTGTTCTGTGATGAAACTGGTCCTCCTGGGAGCAGATACGGAGGAGGCGGAGTAATTGGGAATATAGGATGGCATTTTTGCAGGAGGTAGGGTGGGAAGAGGTGTAATCCAGGTAGCTGTGGGAGTCAGTGGGTTTGTAAAAAATGTCAGTATCAAGTTGGTCATCATTAATGGGGATGGAGTGGTCCAGGAAGGGGAGGGGGGTGGTCAGAGATGGTCCAGGTGAATTTAAGGTCAGGGTGGAATGTGTTGGTGAAGTTGATGAATTGCTCAACCTCCTCACGGGAGCACGAGGTGGCGCTAATTCAGTCATCAATGTAGCAGAGGAAGAGGTGGGGAGTTGTGCCGGTGTAACTCGGGAAGATGGACTGTTCTACGTAGCCAACAAAGAGACAGGCATAGCTGGGGCCCATATGGGTGCCCATGACTACCCCTTTGGTCTGGAAGAAGTGGGAGGATTCGAAGGAGAAATTGTTAAGGGTGAGGACCAGTTCAGCCAAACGAATGAGAATGTCGGTGGAAGGGTACTGTTGGGGATGTCGGAAGAGGAAGAAATAGAGGGCTTGGAGGCCCTGGTTATGACGGACGGAGGTGTAGAGGGATTGGATATCCATGGTGAAGATGAGGCATTGGGGGCCGGGGAAACGGAGGTCTTGGAGAAGGTAGAGAGCGTGGGTGGTGTCTCGAATGTGTTTGGGGAGTTCCTGGACTAGGGGGGATAGGACAGTGTTGAGGTAGGTAGAGATGAGTTCGGTGGGGCAGGAGCATGCTGAAACAATGGGTCGGCCAGGGTGGTCAGGCTTGTGGACCTTGGGAAGGAGGAAGAACCGGGCAGTGCCGGGTTCCCGGACTCTGAGGTTGGAAGCTGTGGATGGGAGATCTCCTGAGGTGATGAGGTTCTGTATGGTCTGGGAGATGATGGTTTGGTGATGGGGGGTGGGGTCATGGTCGAGGGGGCAGTAGGAAGAGGTGTCCTCGAGTTGACTTTTGACTTCAGCGGTGTAAAGGTCAGTGCGCCAGAATACCACTGCACCCCCTTTATCCGCTGGCTTGATAGTGAGGTTGGGATTGGAGCAAAGGGATTGGAGGACTGCGCGTTGTGAGGGTGAGAGGTTGGAGTGGGGGAAAGGGTAGACAGGTTGAGGCAGTTAATGTCCCGGCGGCAGTTGGAAATGAAGAGGTTGAGGGCAGGTAATAGGCCAGCACGGGGTGTCCAAGTGGATGGAGTGTGTTGGAGGTGGACGAAGTGGTCCTCGGAAGGTGGGCGGGAGTCCTGATTGTAAAAGAAAGCTCGGAGGCAGAGGCAGCGGAAGAATTGTTGGATGTCACGATGTGTATTAAATTCACTGATGCGTGGGCGGAGGGGGATAAAGCTGAAGCCTTTGATGAGGACTGATCATTCGTCCTCAGTGAGGGGGAGGTCAGGGGGAATTTTCTGGAATGTTTGAGGAGTGCTGGTTATGGAGGTGGGTAGATAAAAGTTTGTTGTACTTACAGTTTTTGATGTTTGAGATGGTGTTGAAATACTGTTTGTTGAGAGTATGAATTTGAATGGAGGAGCAGACTTGATGGGCTGAATATCTAATTTCTGCTCCTATATTTTATGGTCATACAGGTGGGGCTACTTCAGTTTGGGATTATGGTTGGCATAGACTGTTTGGATCAAAGGGTCTGTTTCTGTGTTGTATGACTCTATGACATAGGCAGTGGTGAATCAATTGGGATAATTTGGCAATGTTGGAAAATTTAGGTTCTCAACATCCAAGAAAAGAAATTGATAGTCTAACCAAGGTTGAGGTGAGTTGAGAATCTTGCTAATATGCAACAAGAGGCCTATTTGCATGTAATAACATTTCATTACTGCCTAATTACACTTTACTTCTGTGCAGTCTGTTGCTTTCTCATGACAGTAGAGAAAAGGTGGATGGCAAAAAATCCCAACTTAAAGTTCCGAGGGTGTACCTGAAGGTTGCAGCTCAGTAATATCTACTGTGGGCTTCCATCTTGGTCAGTATTCTCCAACATTTCATAGCATTCTCCATGCACAACGACTGTCTGATGCTTTCATCTAAGGAGGAAAATATTGGATAAGTACAGGCTCATGATGTATCTGCAACTCACTTCGACCACAATTCAGCATTTCAAAGCTCCCTTTGAGTGCACTGGGATCTTCCATTGCAATGTTGCTTCAAGGCTACTCTATGTATAGGAACAGACACCGATCTTGTACATCAGAGCAGACTACACTTCACGGCTCTTCGTTTTCATTCACTATGCATCTATTTGGATACTCTCAGCATTTCTGTCTTACCTTTTTGTGGATTGCTACATCATTCTGAACTTCCAACGTCACAGTACTTCAGTCACATACAGAACGTCAGGCAGCTCAATATCATTGGCAGCGTTGACCAGTCAAGAAGTGGACATGATGATTTATGCCATTGTGCTACATCAATGTCATGCTTGCCGTATGTTTGAGCAGTTAATGTGGCAAACACACTGAATGTACTTTAACCAAATTGGTGGGTCTATAGTGAGCACTGCTGTTTCACAGGGCCAGGGACTGAGGTTTGATTCCAGCCTTGGGTGACTGTCCATGTGGAGTTTATACATTCTCCCCATGACTGCATGGGTGTCTTCTGGTGATCTGATTTCCTCTCACAGTCCAAAGCTGTGCTGGTTAGGTGGATTGGCCATGCTAAATTGCCCTGAACTGTCGGGATGTGTAGGCTACATGGATTAGGCATGGGGAAAAATCTCATGTCGGTTTAAGGGAACAGGACAGAATGTGGGAGGAATCTGGGAGAGATGCTTTTCAAAGGAGCAGCATAGACTTGATGGGCCTAAATGGCCATTATCTGCTCTGAAGTAATTCTATGAAATGTCTAATTCTCAAAGATTAAATAGTCCTTATTCAATCAGGGAGCTCCAACTTAATAAAACAAGGTTGTTTGCAGTCCAGGAACTTTGACATCATCAGTTGGTCACTTGAGGTGGTGCTCAGGTTCTGTGGTTCCAAGTCATTATAGTCTGAGGAGTGAACTACAGTCAGTCCTGTAAGTCCAGTGCCCCCCAGTAAGTCTGGGATTAGTGGTAAATCAGTTGCAGAGCTGCACAGAGATCATTCAGGAGTCTGATCACTCATTGGTCAGGCTGAATTTGCAAGTTAGATAGGGCGTTGGCCAGGGTCAGTCCTAAAAGCCAAAGGAGTGCAATAGGGGCCACTGCTGTGATGGCCAAGTTGGGTAAGTCAACTGTGGGGAACAGAGGTAGCACGCTGGAATACAGAAGGGACAACAGTTATGAAGAGAGCAACGCATCATGTGAGAGTACAAGCTGATTTTGCATGGGAAGGCACAGGTTACTGCTGGAATGGACTTCAAAAGGGTATAACAGTGTATCATAATGGTTAGACTGGAGACTGGGACATCGGCAGGTAATGTGAGGAGGCAAAAATGTAAATGAAACAGGTGGGTGGGAACATGAAGGAGTTCAGAACTGCTTAATAGGTAGTATGAGGAAGAAAGGAATATGAAGGTTTATGATGTAAAATAGATCAGCAGGTGAGCGTATTTGGCAAATTGGGACTTTTGTGGCCTCATCTGAAATGGAAATGCACAATGGAAATGAAGAACAGCTGCAAACACACCCAGAGTTGGTGAAGTTTTTTTTTAATGAAGGAAGTGGGATTGATTTGTGATTAACATGAGGCCCTTCAAGGGACAATTACATCAGACACTTACATACTACGTGTTTAAAACATGTGTAATCATAGAATTGTACACATGACAACACAGGTAGTAACCAACTGTGGTTAAATACTATTCCTGGCCATAAGCATTCTTGACCATATCATTGGACATTGCAGATTGAACAGAGTCATCTCTGTTAAGCAGAAATAATTCCAGGTGACTTTAAAAGGGTCACCTTTAGGTTACTATTTACAAAGACAAGCTAAGGTTTTTTAGCTGCACCAATTGTGGAGCTGATTTCCTTGCACCTTGAACATTTGACAACCTGCTCTTATATGCAATTCTGCCTTCCTTGGATGATGTGGTGGGTAGAGAAAACAGGGTTCCAGTCATCCTACCACACTCAGTCTCCTACTGTACTTGCACAGCATGGACTACTTTGTCAAAAGACTATGTACACAGACATTCCATGAACCTTCATGTCCCATTATTCCAATCTGTCATTTGTGTGAAATGTAAATGCTAACTGCTTACATTATTAAGGACCTGATGTGTTTGATATTCCACAGTTAGGTTTCTTGGAGCTGTGACTGCTGGATCCAGCCAGACGAGGGCTTATCATCACTGTGTCAAAAAGTGTGGTGCTGGAAAAGCACAGCAAGTTAGGCAGCATCTGAGGAGCAGGAGAATCGATGTTTCAGACATAAGCCCTTCATCAGAACATTCCTGATCAAAGGCTAATGCCCGAAACATCGACTCTCCTGTTCCTCGACTGCTGCCTGACACGCTGTGCTTTTCCAGCACCACACATTTTGACTCTTGACTCTCCAGCATTTGCAGTCCTCACCTTCTCCTTATCATCACTACAGTCATGGAACAATAAGGGCATAGAGAGATTGAGGACAGATAGGTAAGTCAGCAAACCCAAGACCAGCATTAACCGCCAGCAATAGCTGACCAACCTCCATGTGAGGATGTCATTTCAGCATGTCCCTCAGGATTCAAAGGAGGTCCAGAGTGTATCTCCTGGCTGCTTTGAGGGTTCAATAGAGACCTTTGACAGATCTTGTAATCCTTAGCCCAGAGATATATCAAGGCTATTAAAGATTCAATTTGTGCCAGGTCCCACCACTTCATCTTATTTCCCCATGATAAGGTTAGTGCTACAACTGCACAGTAAACCTTGCTAACAGAGCTGGCTTCCCCATGTGTTGGATGCTATGGATTGTGCAACAGTGTGTTGACTGTGTCCTATCATAACACAACAGCCTTCAGCCAGAGAAAATGGTTCCATTCCAAAAATGTACAAGTCATCCTTGATCATTAGCACTACACTTTGCATTCAATGCTGGGTATCTTGAAAATTGCAATGTTGTCTATGTCATTGCAAATTCTCATGTTTTGAATGATTTCAAGGGCCATCTTAAAGAGATGATTACTGGGAGACCTGGTCTAACCTCTGCAAACCTGGTTGATAATTGTTACATTACTGACACCAAACGTAGACATGATCCAGACAAAAGTGAGGTCTGCAGATGCTGGAGATCAGAGTCGGGCGTGTGGTGCTGGAAAAGCACAGCAGGTCAGGCAGCATCTGAGGAGCAGGAGAATCTACGTTTCAGACAAAAGCCCTTCAACAGGAGTGAGACTGGGAGCCTAGAGGGTGGAGAGATAAATGAGGCAGGGAGGAATGGGAGAAGGTAGCTGAGAGTGCGATAGATGGATGGAGGTGGGGGTAAAGGTGATAGGTCAGAGAGGAGGGTGGAGCAGATATGTGGGAAGGAAGATGGACAGGTGGGACAGGTCATGAGGGCAGTACAAGTTGGAAGGTTGGAACTGGGATAAAGTTAGGGGAGGGGAAATGAGGTAACTGGCGAAGTTCACATTGATGCCATTGGATTGGTGGGACCTGAGGTGGAAGGTGAGGTGTTCTTCCTCCAGGCTTTGGGTGGTTAAAGCATGGCAATGGAGGAAGCCCAAGATCTGTGTGTCCTTGGTGGAGTGGGAGGGGGAGTTAAAGTGTTTGGCCACGGGCGGTGGGGTTATTTGGTGCCGGTGTCCCGGAGATATTCTCTGAAGTGCTCTGTGAGTAGATGTCCTGTCTCACCAATGTTGAGGTGACTACATCAGGAGCAACGGATACAATAAATGACATGTGTGGAAGTGCAAGTGAAACTTTGATGGATGTGGAAGGCTCCTTTGGAGCCTTGGACGGGGGTGAGGGTGGAGGTTTGAGCACAGGTTTTGCAATTCCGGTGGTAGTAGGGGAAAGTGCTGGGAGGGGAGAATGGGTTGGTGGGCTCGTGGATTTAACGAGGGA
>NC_057716.1:93122073-93165883 GCF_004010195.1 Chiloscyllium plagiosum
CTGACGAGGGAGTCGCGGAGGGAGTGGTCTCTACGGAAAGCTGATAGGGGAGGGGAGGGGAATATATCCTTGGTGCTGGGGTCTGTTTGGAGGTGGCGGAAGTGACGGCGGATGATGCGCTGTACATGGAGATTGGTGGGGTGGTAGGTGAGGACCAGTGGGGTTCTGTCCTGGTGGCGGTTGGAGGGGCGGGGCTCAAGGGCGGAGGAGCGGGAAGTGGAGGAGATGCGGTGAGGGCACCGTCGACCACGTCGGGGGGGAAATTGCGTCCTTGAAGAACGGGGCCATCTGTGTTGTACGTTTTTGGAACTGGTCCTCCTGGGAGCAGATGCGGCGGAGCCGAAGGAATTGGGAGAATGGGATGGCGTTTTTACAGGGGGCAGGATGGGAGGAGGTGTAGTCCAGGTAGCTGTGGGAGTCGGTTGGTTTGTAGTAGATGTCCGTGTTGAGTCAGATCCCGTTGATGGAGATGGAGAGGTCCCGATAGGAGAGGAAGGTGTCTGAGATGGTCCAGGTGAAGTTAAGGTTGGGGTGGAATGTGTTGGTGAAGTCGATGAACTGCTCAACTTCATTGTGGGAGGATGAGGTGGCGCCAATGCAGTCATCAATGTAGCGGAGGAAAAGGTGGGGAGTGATGCCGGTGTAACTATGGAAGATGGACTGTTCCACGTAGCCAACAAAGACACAGGCATAGCTGGGGACCAAGCGGGTGCCCATGGTTACCCCTTTGGTCTGGAGGAATTGGGGGATTCGAAGGAGAAACTATAGAAGGTGAGGACTGGTTCAGCCAAACAAATTAGAGTGTCAGTGGAAGGGTACTGGTGGGGATGTTTAGTGAGGATGAAACAGAGGGATTGGAGGCCTTGGTCATGATGGACGGAGGTGTATAGGGACTGGATGCCCATGGTGAAGATGAGGCGTTGGGGGCCAGAGGAACAAAAGTCTTGGAGGAGGTGAAGGGCATGGGTGGTGTCCCAAACATATTTGGGAAGTTTCTGGACCGGGAGGATAGAACAATATTGAGATATGGTGAGATGAGTTTGGTGGGGCAGGAGCAAGTCAATGCAATGGGTTGGCCAGGATAGTCAGGCTTGTGGTTCAGTGGGGAAGGAGCAGCTGAGACGATTCAATGGGGTAGGAGCAGGCCAAGACGATTTGCTATCTTTCAATATGGACCATTGTAAAATAAACAATAGACCTCCTGAAAATAAGATTCAGATCCTTGGATCTGTTTGGGGTGAGTTGGGCCTTTACACTGTATTCCAGACAGAGTGTGCCATAGAATCCTTGCATGCTATGTTCTGCATAATTGGAGCAAATAAAGAGGAGATATGATGGACTCTGAAGAGCTATGAGAGTGTCAACTGTATTCTGAGGAGGAAGTGAAAGACTTTAAGCAGGAAAAAACCCAGCACCTTCAGCATGTTATAGCATTGCAGCATCAGGTGCAACAGGTAAAAGAGGCTTTAATTGAATCTGCTTCCAATCGAGGTGAGTTGGGTGAGCTCATCGTTCTCTGACAGTAAATTACTTGTTGTTTGAAAGGCAACCATTCCCTTTTTATTCCCAGAAATGAATATAACTTTTTTGTTTGCTGTTTCTTTGCTT
Organism: Chiloscyllium plagiosum; assembly: GCF_004010195.1. NCBI lineage: Eukaryota > Metazoa > Chordata > Chondrichthyes > Orectolobiformes > Hemiscylliidae > Chiloscyllium > Chiloscyllium plagiosum. The sequence goes on from NC_057716.1 coordinate 93,123,682, forward strand.
TTCTGCTCTTCAATAAAATTAAATGACACTAAGAATTGTTTGAAGGCTTTTCCAACATGTGATGATCCCACACTGAACAATGACAAATGTTATGCTTTGCTGGACATCAGGGTTGAGTAGTGTTCCATTAGACAGGATAATATTGTATGTGCTAAGAGTATGTAACCTCTGTGGTTGTAGTTATTAGAAAGCCATTGCAGATGATTCTTTAGCAATGACTGAATAGACAAGAATTTAATCACACAGTCAGCTGGACAATGGGAGTGAGGCACAAGAGGAAGAGGGTGCAGTCAACTGTGTTAAACATTTCAAAGAGGTCAAGGAAAAATAAAGGGAGATAGTTCATTTTCACACTTTTCACAATTTCACTGGATGTCATTTATGACTTCACATAGGGCCATTTCAGAACTGTCAGGGATAAAAACCTGATTGGACAGATTAAAATCATGAAAGTGATAGAAAGGTAGGTATGCCTTGAGTGTTCAGAACAAATTCCAGAAGTATGATGACAAAGCAGGACTGGGATGGGATATTGGTTTGCAAGCACAGAAGTCATATTTTTGAGGAAAAGTTTACAGTTTTTGCAAGGAGAAATAAAAGGACAGTAACATATGAATACGCTATATGCGCTCCTAAATTCAGCTTGTCTGGGGATTGCAAAGGCAAGTTAGGTGGTAAAGAATTTTGTCTGACTAGCACCGAGAGAATGAAAGGTGGATATTTTGGAGATGATCGCCCCAGAGAGCGCATTGGAAAGATAGGAGACAAAATAGAGGGACAGCAAACTTTGTTTCAACTGACACCTTATGAACGAACACTCACAATAAACCAGAAAAAATGATTTGCATGGTGGCTCAGTGGTTAGCATTGCTGCCTCACAGCACCAGGGTCCCAGTTTCGATTCCAGCCTCAGGCGACTGTCTGTGTGGAGTTTGCACATTCTCCCTGTGTCTGTGTGGGTTTCTTTCGGGTGCTCCAGTTTCCTCCCACAGTCACAAAGATGTGCAGGTCAGGTGAATTGGCCATGCTAAATTGCCCATAGTGTTAGGTGCATTAGTCAGAGGGAAATGGGTCTGGGTGGGTTACTCTTCAGAGGATTGGTGTGGACTGGTTGGGCCAAACAAAGGGCCTGTTTCCACACTGTAGGTAATCTAATCTAATACCTGAAAAGCTGGAAGCTTACTGTATTATCGCAATCTCTGCGATATCCGTGCAGTCAGAGGGTACGAGTGAGAAAGCTTTTTGTTGTTAAGTTTTATTTAAGGAAAAGATCCATTATTATTGAAGTGATTTATGCTGTAAGTAAAGTATAACAGTGATCTGTGTAGCTCCAGTATTACATTTCCAATTCATAACTGTGTGTTTTACATTGGTTATGTGGATCTCTTGATCAACCAGAATATTTGATCAACCGGCAACCCTCCTGATTCCTGAAGAAGGGCTTATGCCCGAAACGTCGATTCTCCTGTTCCCTGGATGCTGCCTGACCTGCTGCGCTTTTCCAGCAACACATTTTCAGCTCTGATCTCCAGCATCTGCAGAACTCACTTTCTCCGGCAACACTCCTAGTCTACAGAAGACATCTCAAGGTGCTGGAGCAGTAGCACCAATGCTGCCTGCACAAGATCCTGTGAATCCACTGGGGAAAAAAGACATACCAACACCAACATCCTCAACCAGGCCAATATCCCCATTATTGAGGCACTGACCACCCTTTATCGGCTACGATGGGCTGGACACGTCATCTGCATGACCGACCCAAGACTTCCAAGCAGGTGCAGCACTCCCAGCTTCCAAACAGTTGGGACAGTTTCCAAATGGAGGAGGAGCATCCAGAAAGGCATCGAGCACCTCGAGACTTGCTGTCAGAAAAAGTGGAAGCCAGGTGATCGCAGTGAAAGGGGTGCACTGCCATACCAATGCTCCACCCACCCCTTCCCATGATCACCTTCCTCCCCAAGTGTAACAGAGCTTGTGGCAGTTACATCAGCCTGTACAGCTGCCTAAGGACTCACTTTGACAGTGGAAGAGGGTCACCCTCATCTGCAAGGGACTACCAATGAATGCATCTCATGTGCCAGTTAATAAAACTTCTAAGATGAGGCAGGAAGATGGTGGAATCCTCAAAGACAATGGCAGCTGAACAGGAAGTCTTAATGGTAGTGACTGATGCATTTATGAGCTCCTCATGTATTGTTGGAAGGGAAATTAAAGGGGACAGGGGAGAGCAGTTTAAGATTACAGCTTGTACCAGATAGTTACAGAACTCACTGTTGCTCGCTTTGAAATGCCATTAGAGTATTTTAACAGCCGAATGGAACTCAACTTAACCTTGCTCAGTGTCTGACTAAACTATCATCAAAATTGAGTTGAACTGGACAATATTGCTGAGAAGTACAAATACCTCAGATGGAACACATTGAGGCTGTTTGCATAAACTAAAACTAAAATTAACAAGCCTCAAACAAAGGTTTCCCTTATGGGGCCATAAATAGATGAATAAACAATTATTGGAAATATGCAGATAATTATCAGGTTATAATGATTGCAACAGGATTAGATATAACAAAGAAATATCTCAGTCTTCATACAAGATGGAGAAGGAATCTTTTAAGAGCTGCAGCTGTGCACACTTAACTGACTATTCTCTCCATTTGCCAGGTGCTAGTTTGGCCTGAAACCTGACCTGAATAATTCAACTGAAGTTTGCACTGGTCAGTGGCACACAGCTTCGTGAGGATTTGTATCTATCAGCAACACACACTGAGCATCTGAAATTGCTGCTGACAATTTTTCCGGACATTAAAATTAATGGGCAAGACTTCTCATTGGGACTGCAAATTCATAAAATTACTGCGTGACGCCTTTATCAAGCTCATTGATCAATATTATCGGTTAGGACTGATCCCTGATGGATGCCCACAGGAGCCCTGTCCTCCACTCTTGATTTCAAGCTTACAATCACTGACATTGTCGCTGAACTCAGTACAGAACAGCGAAATTTAACTTGGCAATGTCAACTCCCACTAAGCAATTAGGGCCTAATTGCTGCAGAATTGCCAGAACTAGACAGTGCTCTCCACTTCATGCTGAAATACTGTGCTCACTGTCAGCCCTCAGTTTTAATCTCAGTTGAAATAGAGGCACTATAGCAACTACTGCAGAGTTTATAGGATTATCAGTTTTGCCAGTGTTTGTTTCTTTTTTATGACTTTGGAACAAAAAGTAAAGACGGGGGAATGGTGCAAATGGCATCATTCACTGGCAGCCTTCATCAGCAGATCATCATAGAAGCATAATACCACTTCAGGGTGAATTATCTGGACATGCCAGAATCATTACAATAATATCATCAACTACATTTTGAATTTATATAATACACTTAATGTAGTGAAGATGCTACTCAAGAGAATTATCAGAGTCAAAAGTCACACAACACCAGGATATAGTCCAACAGGTTTATTTGAAATCACAAGCTTTTGGAGCGCTGCTCCTTCATCAGGTAAAGTGACCAACATCAGCATCTCTGCATCATCACTATCAAACAAAGTTTGGTTGAGTCACAGGAGCTGACATTGAGTTCACTGACACAAAGGTTTGGAAACAATAGGTATTAAGGAATATATAAAGGAGGAAAAAGTTGTAGAGATGGAGAAATTTCAGAAGGGGTGTCCAGAGTTTAGGATGCTGCATTTATGACTGTTAATGGTGGAGAAATATCCCATTCCCAATTCATCTTTTATTTGGGCATAGAAATTCCTTGACACTTGTCCAGCTCCCTCAGAGCCAGCTCTCAGAGTGTCATAGTGTCTGGCATTCCTCTTTTTATCTGTCATCTGAGGGTCCCTGATGGATTGAATTAACAGCCTCGATCAGGAATTTCAAAATTTATGTCATCTACCTGGCTGACTTCATTACAATCACTGCATCCCTCCTGCTCCGAGTCTGTGGACATAGGCTGGTCCATTTTATAGCATCACTGTCATAGAGTTATACAGAAAGGAAACAGATCCTTCAGTCCAACTCATCTATGCTGACCAGATATCCTAAACTGATCTATTTCCGTTTGTCAGCATTTGGCTCATATCCCTCTAAACTCTTCCAATTCATGTACTCATCCCGATGCCTTTTAAATGTTGTAATTGTACCTGCCTCCACCACTTCCTCAGGCAGCTCATTCCAACCCACACCACACTCTGCATGAAAACGTTGCTCCTCAGGTCCCTTTTAAATCTTTCCCCTCAAACCTTAAATCTATGCCCTCTACTTTTGGGCTCCCCCACTCGGGGAAAAGACTTTGGCTCTTCACAAATATCAATACCTTTCCTGATTTTATAAACTTCTATAAGATCATCCCCTCAGCCTCTGAGACTCCACGGATAAAGCCCCAGCCTATTCAACCTCTCCCGATAGCTTAAAGCTTCCAATCCCGGCATAATTCTTGTAAATCTTCTCTGAAACATTTCAAGTTTACCAACCTTCTTCCAGAATTGAACACAGTATGTGAAAAGTGGCCTCACAAATGTCTTGTAGAGCTGCAACATGAAGTCCCAACTCCTATACCTTCTGAGAGAAAAAAAACAGGAAATGACATCACCAACACAGGAAATGAAATTGCCAATCCAAGGAAACCTGAGCACATAAATAGAAAGCGGGACATAACATTAGCGCCACATCGGAAGCTCACTGATTATGTTACCTATATGTGACAAAACTTTTGAAAACGAACCTTCCAGTTCAGCGAGCAAACTTACATCAACTTCAACCTGGGCTACAAATCTTCTCAAAACACATGTGTACACAGTGTTGTGATTCTGCCTGACAGAGTCTACAGTGGGTTTGCAAGCTGTACACACAAAACAAATGGGTTGCTGTAGTCCTTGATATCTGTAAAGCCAAAAGCATTCCAATAACATTCAAAACCGATGGTTGCTGTTTTTCTCTCTACAGATTTTTCAAGACCTGCTGAGTTTCTCCAGCATCTTATTTTTCTCGGTATCAGCATTCAATGTTTTCTGTCCCTTGTCATGAATTCTGCAATGTAAATAAAAATCTATTAGAGATATGGTACACACACTATTTTAAAATCATGTTTCTGGATACACAAGCTCAAGTAATTATTCATTCCTTCACAAGGCTAGGCCAATGCCCATATGCCACTCATTTAAAATCCATACTCAAAAATAAATTAATCTAAAATCGTTCATCATACTGCATACTAATCTTGTGATTCATACAAAAAAGCTCTTAGATCCCTCTTTATCGGAGCTTGGAATTCCCTCACCATTTAGAAAACATGCTTTTAAATTCTTCCAGCAAAGATGAACAACTTCACATTTCCCACGTTACTCTCTAATTGCCCATTCACTTAAACAATTTATATCCCTTGTATACTTCTTTTGATCTCTTCACAACTTAACTTTCTTACCAATGTTTACATCATTTGCAGAGTTAGCAACTATAAAAATGTAAATGGGTTGGTTAGTAAGTTTGTAGATGGTACAACGATCAGTGGAGTTGTGAATAGTGTAGAAGGTTGTCAAAGGATACTGCAGGATATAAATCAGTTGCAGATATGATGGGAAAAAAGGCAGATGGAGTTCAAACCGGACGAGTTTGAGGTACTGCACTTTGGAAGAGCAAATGTTAAGGCAAAGTATACACTTAATGGCAGGATTCTGAAAAGCATTGATGTACAGAGGGATCTTGGGGTTTAAGTCCATAACTCCCCAAAAGTGGCCACTGAAGTGTTTAGGGTGGTAAAGAAGGCATTGACATGTTTGCCTTTATTGGTCAGGGAACTGGGTACACGAGTCAAGATGTCATCTTGCAGTTTTATAAGACTTTGGTTAGGCCATAGCTAGAGCATTGCATTCAATTCTGGATGTCACATTACAAAAAGGATGTGGAGGCTTTAGAGAGGGTGTAGAAGAGGATTAGAGGGTATGAGCTATCAAGAAAGATGAGAAAAACTCAGGTTGTTTTCTCATGAGCGTTGGGGGCTGAGGGGGATACTTGATAGAAGTTTATAAAATTATAAGATGCATAGACAAGATTGATGGTCAGAATATTTTCCCCAGAGCTTATACGTCTAATACTAAGGAACATGCATTTTAAGTGAGGGCAGAAAGTTTAAAGGAGATGTGAGGGCAGGTTTTTACACAGAAATTGGTGGGAGTCTGGAATACACTGCTAGGAATGGTGGCAGAGGCAGATACAAAAAGGGCATTTAAAGGACTTTTAGATAACCACATGAATATGCGAGGAATGGATGGATATGGATGAGGAGCAGGCAGAAGGGATTAGTTTCATTTGGTGCCATGTTCAGCACAACATCATGGTCCGAAGGGCCTGTTCCTGTGCTTTACTGTTCTATGTTCTGATGTGATCCATTCAAGATTTCTGTTTCCTGTTGGTTAACCAATCTTCTATCTATACCAATATGCCACTTTTAAATCACAATCATTTTTCCACAATATCATTTGATGTGGCATCTTTTTAATTGCTTTCTTAAAATCCATTCACTGATTCTTCTTTGTCCACAACATGATGCTTCTACAAAGAACTCCAATAAATTGGTTATACGTGATTTCCCTGACACAAAACCACATTGAATCTCTGATTAAAATGAATTTTATGAAGTGCCCTGTGACAGACACAAGAGTAGAGCGGTGCTGGAAAAGCACAGCAGGTCAAGCAACATCTGAGGAGCAGGAAAAGCGACGTTACGGGCAAATCCCGTCATTCCTCATGAAGAGCTTTTGCCCGAAACATCGATTTTCCTGCTCCTCAGATGCTGCTTGACCTGCTGTGCTTTTCCAGCGCCACTGTAATCTTGACTCTGGTCACTAGCATCTGCAGTCCTCACTTTCACCACAGAAACAAGAGTAGGCCATTCAGCCCTTTGAACTTGTTCTGTCATTCAATATGATCATGGCTTGTGACCCAACTCTTCTCTCCCTTTCCACACATACTCATTGATCCCTTTAGTCCTAAGAACTATATCTATTCAAACAAAAATGGAAACTGCTGGAGAAACTCAGCAGGTCTGGCAGCATCTATGGGAAGAAAGTTGAAACTTTATTGCTGGAACAGCACAGCAGGTCAGGCAGCATCCAGGGAACAGGAGATTCGACGTTTCGGGCACAGGCCCTTCTTCAGGAATGAGCAGAGAGTGTTCAGCAGGAGAAGATAAAAGGTAGGGAGGAGGGACTTGGAGGAGGGGCGTTGGAAATGTGATAGGTGGAAAGAGGTCAAGGCCTCTTTCCACCTATCACATTTCCAACGCCCCTCCTCCAAGTCCCTCCTCCCTACCTTTTATCTTCTCCTGCTGAACACTCTCTGCTCATTCCTGAAGAAGGGCCTGTGCCCGAAACGTCGAATCTCCTGTTCCCTGGATGCTGCCTGACCTGCTGTGCTGTTCCAGCAATAAAGTTTCAACTTTGATATCCAAATGAATCCAACAAGAACTGGACCAAGCATATGTGGTACTCATAATCTTCTTCATCCTAAGTATACGCATGATTTTACTACAACTGCTAAGTATTTCATCAGTAATATTTTCAGCAACATAACACAAAACATCGCAGATAAGAAAAACTGCAGCATATTAACATGCCAAATTTCCCCTAAAGTAAATGCATTAAAATTCCATCAAATTTGACAATATTGTTATGTATTTGGCTTTAAGGGGTTAACACGTAGGGGGTTCCATACAACAGCCAAGCAGGGTGAGATCAATAGTTGTGATGTTGAGAAGATATGCTCTTCTTCATTAGGGTAAATAAAACCACAGAAAGTAGACAAAATCAAACACAAAATATTGCTGAGGAAAGGAGTGAACAAAGACAGAAATGGGAACTATTTAAATGTAAATCTATGATTCGCTCCAGTAATAATATCTAACAATATTCAATATCTAGGATCATACCAAAAGAGTACTTTGAAGTATTAAAGGGTTCTCCTGCTGAACACTCTCTGCTTATTCCTGAAGAAGGGCCTGTGCCCGAAACGTCGAATCTCCTGTTCCCTGGATGCTGCCTGACCTGCTGTGCTGTTCCAGCAATAAAGTTTCAACTTTGATCTCCAGCATCTGCAGACCTCACTTTCTCCTCTATGGGAAGAAAGCCAAGTTAATGTTTTAAGTCTGGTGACTCTGCATCACAATCTGTCAGAGTTTCTCCAGCAACTTCGGTTTTTGTTTCAGATTTTATCTTAACTGTATCTGACTACTTCTTTATAACATTTGATATTTTTGTCTCAACTGTTTTGTAGCAAAGAATGCCACAGGCTCACCACTCTCTGAGAGAAGAACGCTTTCCTCATATTAGCCCTAAATGACCAATATCATATCCTTTAGTTATCATACCCTTTAACTGTGTCCAGCATTCTCTTGAATATTTTTCTTTCCCAGCTGTACTAGTCCCAAAGTCCATGTGTGACAGTGTCTTCTGCAATCAGGGGACAATGTTGCTATTGGCGCTTGATGATAGATGAGAGGAAATGTTGACGGTGACCCTTGGTTCTGTCGAGGGATTCCATCAGGAACATCCTTCCTGAATTCACCCTGTTGAGATCTGTTAGAATTTTTATAGGTTTCCATGAGATTTCCCTTCTTATTCTTTTAAACTTGAGTGAATAAAGCCCTAATCGACCAGTCGCTCTTCGTATGTCATTTCTTCCATTTCAGGAATCAGTTTTAGTAAACTTTCATTGCATTCCATCCATAACTAGAAGACCCTTCCTCAGGGAAGGATACTAAAAATGCAGACAATACTCCAGTTGTGGTCTCACCAATATGACCTTGCAGCAAGACATCCCTGCTCTGTACTTGAATCCTGTCATAATCAAGGTCTTCTTTACTGGCTGGCTATGTTTGCATGTTTCCTTTCGGCAACTGATGTTCAACACCCTCTCGCTGACTGCACCGCTCCCCTTCCCAGCGTATCACCATTCAGATCATAATTTGCCTTCCTATTTTTAAACCAATTTATCCACATTATACTTCATTTGCCATGCCTTTAGCTGCTCACTCATCTGTACATTTGCCTCTCTTAAATTTCTAGTCTACATGAAGATTATTGATAGAATTGATATAGTTATATGTTGATATAATGTATTGATCTTCCTTTTTTGGACAAGTCACTCACCCTTTCTTAAATTTTAGTCCTGTGTTTGTGTTTGTCCCTTACATTGCATTGTTAGTTCTTTCTCAGTTGGAAAGCAAACAAAAATCCTTATTCTTTCTCTCAATAAAACCTTGCAATTATCTCCTTAATTTTAGCTCACACAAGGTTTTAATTGAAGTGTTGTGTATCTGCATGCCAAAATGAATTAATAATCTTTATCATTGAAAACTGTGAGGGGGAGAATTTAAAAAGAAGAGAACCATTTCACCTTTCCTCATGGCTGTAATAAAATAGAGCTATGGAATCCAGTATTGTCCCCACAGGCAAACAGCAAAGTAGTGGGAGGGATATATATTAGTATTTGAAAACCTGTTTAAAAAGAAGAGAAATTGCAGGAAGGTATTTATTTGTCTGTAATGTGAAAGTGCTAAGATGTCTACATCAGATGCTGATGTGAGCTGGATGAGATAACTTGCAAAAAAAAAAAAGGCCATGATGTGGAGGCGCTGGTGTTGGAAAGTTAAAGATCACACAACACCAAGTTATAGTCCAACAAGTTTGAGTTCCATTTATTGTTGTCACATGTATTGAAATACAGTGAAAAACAACATATTTCATTGAATCTTAGTACATACAGGACATTAGTTAGGCCACTTTTCGAATATTGTGTGCAATTCGGTCTCCTTCCTATTGGAAGGATGTTGTGACAGTTGAGATGGTTCAGAAAAGATTTACGAGGACATTGCCAGGGTTGGAGGGTTTGACCTATAGGGAAAGGCTGAATAGGCTGGGGCTGTTTTCCCTGAAGCTTTGGAGGCTGAGGGGTGATATCAAGGTTATAAAATCATGAGGGGCATGGATAGGATAAGTAGACAAGGTCTTTTCCCTGGCTTGAGGGCATAGGTTTCAGGTGAGAGGGGAAAGATATAAAAGGGACCAAAGGGGCAACATTTTCACACAGAGGGTGGAGCATGTATGGAATGAGCTGCCTGAGGAAGTGGTGAAGACTGGTACAATTATAGCATTAAAAAGGCATCTGGATGAACAGGAAGGGTTTAGAGGGATATGGGCCAAGTGCTGGCAAATGGGACTAGATTAAGTTAGGAAATCTGGTTGGCATGGACGAGTTGGACTGAAGGGTTTGTTTCTGTGCTGTACAGACCTTAGATTAGATTAGATTACTTACAGTGTGGAAACAGGCCCTTCAGCCCAACAAGTTCACACCGACCCGCCAAAGCGCAACCCACCCAGACCCATTCCCCTACATTTATCCCTTCACCTAACACTACAGGCAATTTAACATGGCCAATTCATCTAACCTGCACATTTTTGGACTGTGGGAGGAAACTGGAGCACCCGGAGGAAACCCACGCAGACATGGGGAGAATGTGCAACTCCATACAGTCAGTCACCTGAGGTGGGAATTGAACCCAGGTCTCTGGCGCTGTGAGGCAGCAGTGCTAACCACTGTGCCACCGTGCCACCCATCTCTATGACTCTAAGACTCTGTGACATGTGACAACAATAAATCAAACAGGTATTGTCTTTGGAAAAATTAAAAGGGGTAGCTAGGCACTGAAAATTAGTTTCTGTCAGAAAGGTAGAAAGATACAAATTGCAAACTGGATGGCAAAATAGCTAGAGTTGGTGAGTTAGGATAACGAAACAGGTTGGGCAAATTCAGAGCAGCAAAGGACAGAACAGGAATTCCTCATTATAAGGGAGAGACAATTGCTGAAATGGAAGGGGAGAAGCAGGAAAGGAAACAAGCAAGAGGATTTCAGGGAAGGGAAAGAGAAATGTGTTTAAGCTGAAACAGATCGAGCTGAGATGGGAGAATTCCATTCATGATGGCTCTGGTGAGGGAACCACACTTAACATAGTCTTCAGGACCAAACATTTCTTGTTCACCCATTGATGTCTAAATTTGATGAAAAAGATATAGAGACATTTTTCATCTTTATTGAGTGGTTAACGCAGTTAATATGATTAGCCCAACAGTGGCTGCTAATGTTGTAGAATAGTCTGACCCTGAAAGCTTATGAGATTCACACCGTTTTGTCTGGGAGATGCCTCTGACTCTGAGGCAGAAAAATCAGTTACTTCAAGTGTGTACCAGTTAGTACCGGAGGCATACAAGTAAAAACTTCTATACTCATTGAAAATTGCCTTATTAAACATATATGGGAATTTTTGAGAGGATGTGTGGCTGAGGTTGATGATATGGATATAAGTTAGCTCGCTGAACTGGAAGGTTTGTTTTCAGACGTTTTGTCACCATGACTAGGTAACATCATCAGTGATAGCCTCTAATGAAGCACTGATGGTATGTCCCACCTCTCTATTTTTACCACCGGCACTTCACCGAAGGCTCTCACTGATGATGTTACCTCATCATGGTGGCGAAACATCTGGAAACAAACCTTCCAGCTCAGCGAGCTAACTTACATCCATATATAGAAATGGATTGGTTTAAGCAGATCACTTTCGACTATTGTACTTATATTCAAACTATTTACAAAGGATAACTCCTCACAAAGAGGTATACAATTCAGGTGCATATAAAGGAACAGAGATCTGCAGTGCCTAGCTGGCAGCAATTCTGGCTGACAACTATGAGGTAGCACAAATAACTATAAATTCAGACAGGCTGAAAATTTACATAGAGCAAAGAGAGATTAGAGTGAGGTATATACCTTTGCAACAAACTGGAGAGAAATGAGAAGCCAGGTACAGAAAATAGAGCTGTCCCCAATCATTAAAAGATGGGATCTGGATGGAAGACAGATGGGAAAGTGCTTTCACCACAGGAATCCAGGATACATAAAATTTTTGTTTGAAGATTTGAGTTCAGAAGTAGTGATATGCAAACACAGTTATACAGTGCCTTTGTGAGACCATTGCTTGCAGTTTTGGTCTCCCTACCTAAGAAAGGTTAGACTTCCCAAACAGAGAGTGCAGCAGAGGATCCCCATGCTGATACTGAGGATGGTAAGACTGTCCTATGAGGAAAGCTCCTCTGAGTGGTCCTGTAATCACTGGAGAGAGGAATGAGAGGATGTTCTGGTTGAAATGTGTGAAACTTTAAAGAGGCTGGACAGACGAGGTGCAGAGAGAATGCTTCCTTTAGTTCATGAGTCTAAACTCAGAGGACGCAGATATGGGTAGAACATTTAAGACTGGCATGAATTATAAATTGTTCACTTAAAGGATAGTGAACCTGTGGAATCTTCTATCGTAGAAGGCTGTGGAGGTCAAGTCACTGACTGCATTCAAGAAAGAGATAAAATGTATTTTTAGATATTAAAGTCATCAAGATTTATGGGAGAAAGCAGGAATATGGTATTGTGATAGAGGGTCAGCCATGACCATATTAAATTGCAGAACAGATTCAAAGGGCTGACTGGCTTATTCCTGCTCCTAGCTGCTGTGTTTCTGTGTGGATTCAGGTGTTTCACACTTACTGAGGCTGAAATATAGTTTTCTGTAGCATTAAAGGTACATAATGTCTGCTCAGGTATTGACCAGGATACCCATCAGAATTTAAACAGAGACAGAAAAAGTGCTGAAGAGAGTTGCCTATTGAAGTCAAGACTGATATGGAAAGACATAACAAGACAACAAGAGCATAGGAGATTGAAGGGTGATTCAATCGAGGTTTATAAAATCAAGAAGGGTATAGATAGTGTTAATGGGATATATCTTTTCCCGAGGGTGGGGGAATTGCAAGACACGGGGATATATTTTTAAGGTGAGAGGAGAAAGATTTAAAAAAAGACATGAGTAGCAAGTTTTTACACACACAAGAAGGGAATTACCTTCTTGAGGAAGTGGTGGATGTAGGCACAGTTACAATGTCTAAAAGACACTTAGATAAGTACATGAACAGGAATGGTTTGGAGGGATATGGGCCAGGAGCAGACAAGTGGGACTAGTTTAATTTGGGGTTATGTTCGACATGGACTGGTTGGACCAAAGGATCCGTTTCTGTTCTGTATGACTCTATGACCAATAGGAACAAACTGTAAAATGTAACCCATTAAAAAACTCCCCTTCAATTTATTGCTTGTATAAATTTCAGTGTTTCAGTTCTTCTCTTTCTTTGCCATAGGGAGGTTCACAGACATTGCAGCGCATTGCTAATCTACACAACAATTTCATGATCTGACAGAGCGGTTGAGGACAAGCTTCCACTTTAATGAGATTGGTGGCAAAGTGGCACAAATCACCCAACCACATTTGATCATTTATAACTCATGCAGTCTCTCTTCATTGATTAGCTGGACAATTCACACATGCGTGACATTTCTGTCTTCTCCCTTTCCAATTTTATTTTTTAAAATGTTATATTATCGACAAGATGCACTGCAGAAATTCACCAAAGATCCTTAGACGACACCTTCCAAAGCCACAACCACCACAATCCAGAAGGACAAGGGCAGCAGAAACATGGGATCACCACCGTTTTCAAGTTCCTTTCCAAGTCATTCATCATCCTGACTTAGAAATATATCACTGTTCCTTCACTGTTGCTTGGTCAAAATCCTGGAATTTCCTCCCTAAGAGCATGGTTGGGCAACCCAGAGCACATGGACTGCAGTGATTCATGAAGTCAGCTCATCACCAACTTCTCAAGGGCACTAGGAATGGGCAATAAATGCTGGCCCAGCCAGTGGCGCCCACATCCCATAAATGCTCAAATGAAATTTATAAATAACTGTAAATACTTTACAAATAGCTCCTCAGAACTAAATAAATACTTGTAGAGTAACATCTTGCCATCATTATTGATTTATAGACATTATGCAACACACTGTTCATTTGGTTGGTGGCATCCTCAGTTCTTGGTTTGCGATAATATTATGAACAGAATGTTAACTTTGGGGGATCAGTTTGGTTCTCTGAACCATTTCCTTCTATATTAGAATATTAGAAGTTCTCATTTTTCATAAATCTCATTCATCTAGGTACTGTCTGCTGATGGTCCACCACCAAGTCCATTAACTCTGTCAAAAAAAAGGACAACATTTTCTCCTGCTGTATTTTCTGCCATTACAGCATTCCAAAACTCCACTCACAATTTTAATTCCATTAGCTGTTGATGCTAAGAAAGTCATATTGGGCCGATTTGCCAGGAGGCTCATTGATTCTTTTCTTATGTTGCTGTTAGTACTAGTGTAAGGAGCACTCTCAGCAGAGCACGTGGTCCTGGATAAAAGTAACTTTTAACACAAATCACCTTACATAGCCACAGAACCCTAGAGCTGGCATCAGAACACCATCTGATCACAAATGTTGAATTAGAAATAGATTATTATCAGCTGAATGCATTCTTTAATTTGCAATTTTAAATGATTTCCCCAAATTTCCAATTGGGGCAGGATCTTATTCAAAGCATCTTCATGTTTTAAAGGAACTATTTGTTACTTCCCCCTTCCAAAATCTCTCCCTCCCCATTATCAACCATACTCCCACTTCCCTCTTGTACATTCCTAGCACAGGTCACCAATTACTGACAACTGGTGGACAGTCAATCTGCTTATGTTAGATTTAAAATTGAGCAGGTTGCAATAAATGGCAGCATACAGTGAATGCAGTAAAAAGAAAGAGCATTTCCTGCCATGTTTGTTACTTTTTGCATTGCGCTATTTTACGCTTAATGTAAGAACTAGGAGCAGGCAATTCAGCACTTCAAACCTGCTCTACCATTTAATATGATCATGATTGATCTCATCTTGGCCTCAACTCCACTTTTTTGCCTACTTTCCATTAGCGTTCAACCCATTATTAATTAAAAATCTGTCTATATCGTCCTTGCATTTGTTTTCTCATTTTGTCTATTTTAGTTACAAAATATAGCTGCAATCTTTCAAACATCTGCATAACATTAATATATGTGCAAATGTCCATTCATCGTTTCAGTCAAGTCATATTTTATTCTGTTGTGGCATTCAAATGCAAGGCAATTAATTACATCCACTACAAATTAAAATTTAATGTTGACAGAAGCAAGTCCATTTGCACAATTTAAATTTGAACAGTAGCAACGATTGTTTGCTAT
Organism: Chiloscyllium plagiosum; assembly: GCF_004010195.1. Lineage (NCBI taxonomy): Eukaryota > Metazoa > Chordata > Chondrichthyes > Orectolobiformes > Hemiscylliidae > Chiloscyllium > Chiloscyllium plagiosum. Next base: position 93,138,871 of record NC_057716.1, read on the forward strand.
CATCATTTGTTCTCAAATGTGCTGAAGGGTGAAGAGCATGAATTAGCAATTACTTGTTTCTAATTCTTTCTTAATAGGTTTCACACAAAACCATTAGCTCATTACAACTGGAAAACAATTCAATGAAAAAATTATTTCTTCGAACAGATGGTGTTAACTGCAAGAAATGAGGATTAGGACATTAAATTTCACAATTGTCTTGTAAAGTAAAAAGAGTGCAAACCATAAAAAATAATTTATAAAAGTCGCGTTGTTCCTGATCAATCAGGACACCAGGAGTAACTTTGTGTCAATTAAGAGATGTGTGAAATGTCTCAAACACAATACAATGGGTCCTTGAGGTGCAATGATAGTGTCCCTACCTCTGGATCAACTAGGAGAAAGTGAGGACTGCAGATGCTGGAGATCAGAGCTGAAAAATGTGTTGCTGGAAAAGCGCAGCAGGTCAGGCAGCATCCAAGGAGCAGGAGAATCGACGTTTCGGACATTCCTGAAGAAGGGCTTATGCCCGAAACGTTGATTCTCCTGCTCCTTGGATGCTGCCTGACCTGCTGTGCTTTTCCAGCAACACATTTTTCAGCTACCTCTGGATCAGGCAGCCTAGGCTTTACTGATCTGTTCCAGCGATGCTTAATAGCAACTAAACAAACCAGTGTGGTCTTGATCTAGATGCGATTGGTCAGCATCCTGATGTTTATGTGCGTGCATCACAGAAATGTCTAACCAGCTGCTGGAATTGTAACCGATGAGTTTTCACATTCCATGATGGTCTGCACCCTCTCCTGAACTGGGTGCTTTTTAGCATCTCTCACAGCGGACGTCTGTCACGGACAAGGCCAGTTTTCTCCTCCCTAAGTCGTCAATCTCCTCCTCAGAAAACAATTCCTATTCCTTCAGTTCATCAGCTCCCAGCATGTCACCTTAGTTTCAGTACCCGTTTCAATGGCATGCCAGGGTGATGCAGCACACTGTATTGCAGACTCTACTGCAGCCCCTCCACATTATTCTGCCCAGCAAAGACTGGTCTACATAGCAAACCAATTTTCAGAAGCTGTAACATCTGCTCCATCACAGCCCTGGTCAAGGCGTTGATGACATTGTAGCTGGACTCCATGTCAGTTATGGTGCACAATGGTGTCATGGTCCAGTGGCGGTTCTTTGTCCCTTAATAATCAGCATCATAAGGCACCTTGGACCTCAAACAGGCCTTACGCGAGAATGCACCTGGATGTAGGAGTTGTGACAGATGCCAGTGAGCAGGCACGCACCTCCAGGAAGTGGTAATGGTGATCACAGATCACCTGAACATTAATGATTGGAACCCCTTCCTGCTGAGGAGGTCTGCAGTTTTGTGATGTGGCCCTCCCTGTGCCATATATATTTTTATTTTGAGTTCATTTTTGGGATGAGAGTGCCACCAGCTGGGCATTTATTGCCCAACCCAAATTGCCCAGAGGACACTTAAGTGCCAACCACATTGTGGTGGTTCTGGAGTCATATGTATGCCAGATAAGGAGGGTGATTTCTTTTCCAATAGGACATTAGTGAACCAGATTTTTTTTAATGATAATCAATAGTAGATTCAGATTCATCATTAGGTTTTTACTTCTACATTTATATTGAATTTAAATTCCACCATCTGCCATGGCAGGATTCGAACCGTAGTCCCCAGAACATTGCTGGAAAAGCGCAGCAGGTCAGGCAGCATCCAAGGAACAGGAGAATCGATGTTTCGGGCATAAGTTCTTCTACAGAATTCCTGAAGAAGGGCTTATCCCTGAAACGTCGATTCTCCTGTTCCTTGGATGCTGCCTGACCTGCTGCACTTTTCCAGCAATACATTTTTCAGCTCTGATCTCCAGCATCTGCAGTCCTCACTTTCCCCTGAACGTTGCCTGGGTCTCTGGATCAACAATTTAGCAATAATACCACCAGGTCTTTGTCTCCCCATCACATACAAGATATATAAAACACCCTACACTTGGAAGATGTCAACTATGCTCCGGGAATCGACTGCCTGGATTACAGTACTCACCTCATCATGGGGAACCAAACAAACCGGTGTGGTCTTGATCTAGATGCGATTAGTCAGCATCCTGATGCTTATGTGCGTGCATAACTGAGAAATCCCATGCAAGTCACTGTCACTTGCTGGAATGAGCTGGTTCAAAGTGGCTGTCACCTTCATAGGCCCCAGGAAAGGTGGTCTCCCACTTGTGTAGCTTCATGTGTCTCTCCAACTTTGAACATTCCAATTCAATGAGCCATACGAGACCTGTGTTGCACTGCACCTTGCTCATCCACAAGAAACCAAGTGGGGGCAAAGATTTGTTGTGTCTTCAGTGGGTCTCAAGCATCCTGAGCAATCCTACAATTGTAACTTTTCCCTTAGAGGAGGTCAGTCCTGGTAAGAGACCAACCCTGGTCTTCAGGAGGGAGATAGTGACAGCAACCCATATCCCACCAGTATTTGGGCACAGGATTCTCAGTGAAAATGACCTACATTGGGAGCGCAAGGAACAAAATAGGATTTTAGATCTCAATAGAATCATCACTGTAATGTCCGATGGATGAGGGGTGAGTACAGTTCTCCATACAGTGAGAAGTGCCACCCTTTAATTATGAGTTCTTCAGCTGCAGCATCAAAATGTGCAGTAATGTGATGAAAATGCCATGCTGGTTTAGTGACCAACAGATGAAACCAAAAGTGAGTGCCACTTTTTATTTCAAAAATATATTTGATTCATAAAAAGTCTTTAGTCTTTGTATACATACACAACTACAAAAGCAGTTTAAGGGAGTGCCTACTTTGCTTCAAACCCTTTCCCATCCCGGATCCTCACAGTCACCTTCTCACTGTGTCAGTACAGACCATTGCTACACTTTAACGGACAGATAATGAGGCACTGGTCTGCACCTCCTCCCTTTTGAAAATTGCACAAAAAATAGTTCATCTTTGGCTGACATTGGCCCCTTCTTAAGGCGTTGTTGTTGACTTCACCAGCATTGAGGTGCTGATATTGAATTTTAAAGCAACAACAGCATGATGAAAATCACCTTCGATCAGCATCTGCCCCACCTCAGCATCTCCACTCTGCATGCAAAGCAAATGGCCAATGAAATGATTGCAAATTAAATGGAGCTGGAGTTTGCAATTGGCTTGCTTGATGTATTTGCTCCTTCAATGTCCCAGTGTCCAGTAAACGTGGATCTGAAACTGACATTGGGCTGTACTTCCTGGATGTGGTCTGAGCCAATTTCAAGAGAATGGCAAGTGATAGCAGGGAATGCAGCTTGATGTGGACACTTTTGGCATCATACTTCATGTTATCACCAGATCCCCTCACTGAGCCCCCATGTGGGGGCTCAGTGAGGGGATCTGGCATATGAAGGATAGTGGGCTAGTGTAGGTGAGGTGGATAGGCATATGGAGGATAGTGGGCTAGGATCGGCGCAACATCGAGGGCCAAAGGGCCTGTACTGCACTGTATTCTTCTATGTTCTATGTTCTATGTCCTTTTTATTTACCTCACACTACCTGATAACTCATTTCTACCTCATGTTGATACCCACCACATTGAAATATACCTGAATGGTATCCACTCATGGTGGAGCCCATGGTGGTGGTCACTTCCAACAAACCTCCCTTATATAGCCTACAATACCCTGCCATGTTGTTCTACACATCTCCATACATTTGGAGATATCCCCTCCCTTAATCCTCATTTCACATCTCTGGAAACACCTCTATTGTCCCTTTGCAATCTTGACTCCCCCAACCGATTCTCTCTGCTATCTGTAGACTTTACATCCTGCTGAATGATCAATGGACTGACCTAGCCCTCACACTCCTTCCCCCATCCCAGACCACCAAATAGATAATAGATCTTCACTCAGCCCCTTGGCTGCGTGCCAACTGTATCCATGATAAATGGTAACCAAAAGAGAAAATGCTGGAAAATCTCAGCAGATCTGGCAGCATCTGTAAGGAGAGAAAAGAGCTGATGTTTTGAGTCTAACTGATCCTTTGTCAAAGCTGATAAATGGTACTCGGATCCCCTTGGGGATAGCAGCACACCCTTGACTGGATTAAGGCCGAGGACTGGCAGATAGAATTTAATCCAAATAAATGTGAGGTACTACATTTTGGCAAGATAAATCAGGGTAGAACTTGTACACTTAATGGTAAGGTCCTGGGGAGTGTTGTTGCACAAAGACTTGGAGTGCAGAATATGAATTCTTTGAATGGGGCTAATCTGGTCCAATCAGGGAGCCAATCGTCACTGTGGCCCGGATGTACGGGAAGACCGTTTTTTTCCTGAAGACCGAGCAGGCGGTCCACCTGGCCGTGGAGAGGGGGCTCACTGTGGGCGGGACACATTTGCCCGTCGACCCTCTGGAGGTTACAGCCCAGCAGGTCGTGATCTCCAACGTCCCACCCTTCATTGCCAGCGAGCTCCTTCTCCCCCACCTCATCACCCTGGGGGAGATCCGGTCGGGGGTCCAACCGCTCCTGCTCGGTCTTAAGGACCCCGCCCTCCGACACTTATACTCCTTCTGACGCCAGGTGTTCATTTGCCTGGCCCGGGAGGAGGTCACCGAGGGCTCTTTAACCCTCCTCCACGAGGGCGCAGCTTACCGCGCCTTCTGGACGGCGGACGGTGTGCGGTGCCACCTGTGCCGCGAGGTGAGGCACATTAGAAAAAACTGCCCCACTGAGAAGGCTGCCCAGCCCACGCCAACGGCTGATGGTGGTGCTGCCGCACCCACTCCCCCTCCCCCGAAATCAACACCACAAGCCCCGGCACCGGAGGCTAAGCCGGAGGCTTCCAATGCTCCAGCCTCTGGCAGGGAAGGGGGTGAGCGTCTGGCTGGCCAGAAGGCGCTAAAGAAGATGCGATGCGACGCAACACGTCAGGCCCACCTACGGGGAGACCACCCTATCCCCTTCCCCGACACCTAGCCCACAACCTGCTCCGCCCCGGCACGACAATGCTCCTGCGGCTGTGCCAGCTTCACCCCGGCACGGGAACCCTGACCCCCAAACCCATACCTAATCCTGGCCCCACTGACCCCACATCCACCCCCCACCCCGATAGAGAAACCCCTGGGGCTTCAACGCCTGCCCTGGGGGCTCCTGGGCCTGAGCCCCACCCCACCCAGGCACTAACCTGGGGGGAACCACCTCCTGCAACGACCATGTCTCTGGGCCCCGGAGAGGGAACTGGGCCCCTGCCCTGCCCTGCCCTGCCCACCATCACCTGATAAACCAGGGGTGGGGCAGGAAGTGACACTGCTGACCCTCCCCGCCCTGGCCACGCCCCCTGTCTTCCCCCAGCCAATCGTATTCCGGGAAAGGCTGGGGGGGGGACCTCGGGCCCCATGACCACCAAGGCGGGCGGGGAGGGGAAGGCCCATAAATTCTCCCCTGTCTATCTGGGGACCCCCAGCCAATCGTATTCCGGGAAAGGCTGGGGGGGGACCTTGGGCCCCATGACCACCAAGGCAGGCGGGGAGGGGAAGGCCCATAAATTCTCCCCTGTCTAGCTGGGGAAGAGGTGCTGGCCCTTGGTGGGGAGAGACATTCCAGCAGCACGCCGGTAGTGCTGCCCCTCTCCAGGGGATGAGCCAGCGGTGCCTCTTGACTGTCCCGCATCGAGGGTCAACCTGCCCAAACCCCCAGGGGCTACAGCAAGGCCTCCTGCTGCCTCAACTCCTCCGGCCCCTGGGGAGGACTTTAATAACCACGAGGGCCGTGGTGCGGGTGACGACGGAGGACTCTCTGCTGGGTCGTCGAGCAGCGGCGGAGGGGAGGAAGGTGTTATTCTCGCTCCTCCCTCCCAGACTGTTTTTCCGGGGGCCCTGTCCCTGGGGGAGGACCTTTTCCCTGAGGATCCGGGCGTCCCGATGTCGGGAGAGGAGCGGGGCCCCGGGCCTCTGCTGCCCGACGAACCGAACTCAGGGTGTTCCGGGAAGGGGTGCATTGAGGAAGGTGCCGCTGGTGACCCTGGGGGTGGGGTCGCTGGGGGTTTGAGGTCAGTTGGCGGTGCCGGACTGGCCCCCATCCTCTTGGTGAGGGAGGGGTCGGTGACCAAAGGCGACCTCCCAGAGGAGGGTTTGGGATTGGTGGTGGACACCGGGGACGACGCGGACTCTGTCTGCAGCAACATTTGAGTCCTGGGTGCCCCCTACCGATCTCCCACTCACCCCCCTCGAGAAACTCTGGGCATTTGTCGAGGAAACTCTGAGTCGCTGGGATAGAGCCCAACTGGCGCTCGACCGCTGGAGCTCCTTTGAAAGAGCTTACTGGTCGGCCCATGCTGCTCACTAGAAGCCTGGGCTCGACGATAACGAGCGAAAGCGAGTTAGGAACTTCCTGGGGGCACTCCTGGTGAGGGCGAGGGACTTCAGTGCCCCTCCCTCGTCCTCCCTGTAAATATGTATGTAGGTTTTTAACTGTACTGGTGGTGGTTGCACAACGCTTCCAACATGGAGACAACTATAGCCAGCCTCAACATCAACAGCAGCAGGGAGTCACAGCGCAGATTCCAGACCCTCTCGGTCCTCCGAGACGGGAGGTATGCGGTGTGCTTCCTGCAAGAAACCCACACTACCCCGGGAGACGAAGCCACCTGGCTCCTGGACTGGCGAGCGGGGGGTCTACATGAGTCACCTCACCCACAGATCTAGCGGGGTGGCTATCTTGGCCCTGCATTTTCAGCCGGAGATCTTGGCGGTCAGGGAGCCCGTGGCAGGCCATTTGCTTCACCTGACGGTTCGGCTGGGGGGCGAGGTGCTTCACTTGGTGAACGTCTACGCTCCCCTGGGCGGGCCGAGGCAAGCGAGCTTCTTCGGAGAAGTGTCCGCTCATCTCGCTTCCATCGACGAGAACCAGTGCGTCGTCCTCGGGAAATTTTAACTGCGTCCTTGAGGGCAGGGACCATGGCGGTGCCTGCACGGATTGGGCGTTGGGGAGGAGATTGGGGGACTTGGTCAAGTCCTTCGACCTGGTGGACGTCTGGTGGAATCTCCATCCCGGCTCCATCGCCTTCACCTTCGTGAAGCCTGGGGTCGGAGCGTCCAGCGCCTGTATGCCTCCTGTTTTCTGAAGGCCTCCATGTGGCAGCTGTTGTGCACGAACCATCACCTGGTGTGGGCGGAACTCCTTCCGTTCGGTGCCAGGCTCGGCTCCGCGTACTGGCACTTTAACAACCTGCTCGACCTCGAGTCACGCCTCGGTCAGCCCGACGCGGACCCGGCCCTGCGCGGGGCGTACCAAGAGAAGAAGGCCGCGCTCTGGGACCTGCAGCTCGTTGGGGTTCGGGGCACATACGTGAGGTCGCGGATCCAGCTCCTCCGGGACCTGGACCGCGGCTCCCCCTTCTTCTACTCGCTCGAAAAAAGGCGTGGCACCCGTCAGCAGCACCTTGTGCTGCTGGCCGACGACGGGTCCCTCATCTCGGATCCAGAGGGGATCAGGACCCACGTCCGAAACTATTACACGGCTCTGTTCTCTCTGGATCCTTCCAGCGAGGATGCTCGCAGAGTTCTGTGGGAGGACCTGCCGCAGCTCAGCCCGTAGGACGCCGGAAGGCTTGACGCTCCCGTCATTTTAGAGGAGCTGACCGGTGCCCTCGACCGGCTCTCGAGGGACAAGTCCCCAGGGCTGGACGGGCTGACTGTGGAGTTCTTCAGGGCGTTCTGGGACGTCCTGGGGAGCGACTACGCGCAGGTCCTGGGGGAGTGTCTAAATGCTGGACAGCTGCCCCTTTCTTGGCGCAGGGTGGTCATCGTCCTGCTGCCAAATAAGAGAACTGGCGTCCGGTCTCCCTCCTCAGCACGGACTACAAAATCTTCGCCAGGGTGTTGTCTTCTTGCCTGGCCTCCATGCTGGCCCACATGATTCACCCAGACCAGTCCTACACGGCCTCGGGCCAGAGGATACACGATAACGTCCCCCTGGTCCGGGACCTGATCCATTTCTGTCAAAGGGCTGGTCTGCCGAGCACCTTCCTGTCTCCCGACCAGGAGAAGGCGTTCGACAGGGTCGATCACGAGTACCTGCTCGGGACTCTGCGGGCATTCGGGTTCGGGACGCAGTTCGTCGCCCAGGTCCGACTTTTGTACGCCGCCGCAGAGTGTCTGGTTAAAGTTAACGGGTCCCTGACGGCGCCCCTTCGCTTCGGGAGAGGTGTGCATCAAGGCTGCCCCCTGTCCGGCCAGCTGTATTCCCGGTGCGTGGAGCCTTTCCTGCGCCTCTTGCGGAGGAGGTTGTCGGGGCTGGTACTGCGCGGCGCGACAACGTGCTCCTCACTTTCACCGACCCGGCTGACCTGGGGAGGATGCGCGAGTGCCAGGCCGTGTACTTGGCAGCGTCTTCTGCCAGGATCAACTGGGCCAAATGTTCTGAAGAAGGGCCTGTGCCCGAAACGTCGAATCTCCTGTTCCCTGGATGCTGCCTGACCTGCTGTGCTGTTCCAGCAATAAAGTTTCAACTTTGATCTCCAGCATCTGCAGACCTCACTTTCTCCTCAAATGTTCCGGACTACTGGTCGGTCTGTGGCGGGTGGACTCTCTGCGGGAGGAGTTACGGGGGTTCAGCTGGAGTACCACCCATCTCCTCTACCTGGGGGTCTACCTCAGCCTGCCTGAGGAATCCTGGCCGGCCAACAGGCAGGAGCTGGAGGCCAAAGTCTCGGCTCGCCTAGGCCGCTGGACAGGACTGCTCCGAGTGCTATCTTACAGGAGTCGAGTGCTGGTCATAAACCAGCTGGTGGCCGCCATGCTGTGGTACCGGCTGGTCACTTTGGTCCCACCTCCTGGTTTTGTCGCTGACATCCAGAGAACGTTGCGCAGGTTCTGAGTCTCCCTATTGAGGAGGGCGGTCAGTCGCTGGTGTGCGCCCGCACCCAGGTCGCGACGTTCCGCCTTCAGACCTTGCGGCGATACCTTTACGTCGAGCCTCCTCCTAGATGGTGCGCCCTGGCGACGTATTTTTTCCGCCAGGTGCGTAACCTCAACTACGACACGCAGCTCCTGTTCGTCGACCGTGACGGTTTGCAGGTCGCCCACAAGACGCTGCCTGTCTTTTACCAGGACCTGATCACTGTCTGGAACATGGTCGAATCGCGTCGCGCCTACCCGCCGGCTGGAGTAGCGGCTGTCGTCAGGGAGCCGTTGCTCAGGAATCCGCACCTCCGTACTCGCGGGTTCGAGTGGCTGTCGGAGGGGAGGGCCGTGGCGGTGAGGGTGACCAGGGTCGGGGATGTGCTGGGTGCCGGGGGCCTGGGCTGGACGCTGCCGCAGGACATAGCGAGCAGGGCAGCGGTAGACGTCCGTTATGTGGCCACCACCATCCGACGCCTTAAAACGGCGGTGCTCGGACCCGACGTAGTGCACCAGTTGGAGGACGCTCGGGTGTGCGGTGGGATCCCGTCCGCGCTCACCCCAGCCCGGACGGAATTTCACATTAGCCTCAAGGTCCCATACTTCCTGCGGGAGCCTGTGCCCCACAACCTGAGCCGCCTCCGGAATTTTAATTTTGTTCCCTTCCAGGGGGTAAAAAGGCGGGCCCTGTAGAGGCTGCTGCTGCACACCATCCACCTCTTCTCCCTAATCCACCGTCTGGATACACCTTGGCGTGCCCATTTGCCACCGGGCGGTGGGGATCCCCAGTGGAGGGCTCTCTATGCGGGAGTCCCACCCCTTTCTCTTGGGGATCTGGGGTGGAGGGTGCTGCACGCAGCAGTCCCCTACAACCGCAGATTGTGGTGGTTCACGGACTCCCAGCCCAACTGCTTGTTCTGTGGCGCTGTGGAGTCCGTGGACCACGTGTATATTGGGTGTGGGCATTTGCACTCCCTTTTTTATTTTCTCAAAAACCTCCTCCTCTGCTTTTGGTTGCACTTCAGTCCTATGCTCCTGATCTTCGGGCATCCGGTACGCAGGAAGGAGGGCAGGTCTGAAGACCTCCTCGTGGGTCTGCTCCTGGGCCTGGCCAAACTGGCCATCAACAGGTCCAGGCAGCGGGCCGTGGAGGGGGTTGTTAGAGCCAACTGCCTGCCCCTCTTCTGCAGTTACGTTAGGGCCCGGGTGTCCTTGGAGAAGGAGCACGTGGTGTCCACCAGCACCCTGGAGTTGTTCAGGGAGAGGTGGGCGTCGCAGGGAGTAGAGTGCATCATTTCTCCCTCCAACTCTATTTTGATTTAATCCCTACCCTCCCCTTCACTGTTTTGATCACACAGCACTGCGCTTTGATGTGAAGGGCAGTGCTTGTCATCGGGTGTTTTGCTATCTTCCTGGTGGTGGAAATTGAATAAAGATTCGTGCACCTTGTGTCTTTCACTGTGTCTCACACCTGCACACACACACACCATGGGTGCTGGGGAAAAAATAAGCACTACCGCGGTTAGGCGGTAGTGTGTGGGTTAATTTTTTTTAAAAAAGAAAAATAAATAAATAAACACGAGCGCCAAACTGGCCATAAACAGGTCCAGGCAGTGGGCCATGGAGGGGGTCGTTAGGGCGACTGCCTGCCCCTCTTCCGCGGTTATGTTAAAGCTCGGGTGTCTCTGGAAAAGGAGCACGTGGTGTCCACCAACACCCTGGAGTTGTTCAGGGAGAGGTGGGCGCCGCAGGGAGCGGAGTGCATTCTTTCCCTCTCAAACTCTATTTTGATCTAGTCCCTGCCCTCCCCTTCATTGTTTTGATCACACAGCACTGCCCTTTGAGAAAGGCAGTGCTTGTCACTGGCCACTCGGGTGTCTTCCTGGTGGTGGAAACTGAATAAAGATTCGTGCACCTTGTGTCTCTCACTGTGTCTCACACCTACACACACACACCATGGGTGCTGAGGAAAAAATAAGCACTACCGCGGTTAGGTGGTAGTGTGGGAAAAAAAAAGAAAAAACAGAAAAAAAAACCAAGAATGTCAGACATCCTCACACTCCAGAAAAGAAAATTTAAAAAGATTTTAAAAAAGAAACGAAAAATAAACACGAGCGCCAAACTGGCCATAAACAGGTCCAGGCAGCGGGCCATGGAGGGGGTCGTTAGGGCGACTGCCTGCCCCTCTTCCGCGGTTACGTTAAAGCTCGGGTGTCTCTGGAAAAGGAGCACGTGGTATCCACCGACACCCTGGAGGTGTTCAGGGAGAGGTGGGCGCTGCAGGGAGTGGAGTGCATTATTCCCCCCTCCAACTCTATTTTGATTTAATCCCTGCCCTCCCCCTCACTGTTTGATCACACAGCATTGCCCTTTGATGTGAAGGGCACTGCTTTTCACAGGTCACTCGGTTGTTTCTTTTCTTCCTGGTGGTAGAAACTGAATAAAGATTCTTGCACCTTGTGTCTTTCACTGTGACTCACACCTGCACGCAGACAACATGGGTGCTGGGGGAAAAATAAGCTCTTCAAAAAAAATAAACAGGAGTGTCAGAGGTTCTGCTCACTCTGAGGGAGTTGGGTCTGAGGGAGCTGGGTCTGTGTCAGACACCCTCCATGGGTATATAAAGGGGGACTTGATGACAGGATACCAGCCTCTGTGGAATTATTTCCGACACACATCAAAAGAAGATAAACACGAGCGCCAGGGTTTTAGCTCACTCTGAGAGCTGGCTCTGTGGAAGCCCAATTAGTGTCAAATATTATGCATGTGGACATAAAGGGTGACTTGGTAATGGAATACCAATCTCTGTGGATTATTTCAGGCCTCACTGGACTTCTTGTTCAATTCTGCCACAGATTCCTATCCTTTCCCATCTCAGTCAGACCCATATAGGATTCAGTCCATTCCTCCTCAGAACATGGTTGTCGGGTAACATTGAATTTGGCACCCAGGGTGGATGTTCACATAATGATTAGTTCTAGCTGTTTATGAATAATGAACAGCACTGTAACAAACCTTTTTTCTCATTTCACTCCTTTTCTGGAAGTATTTTCAAAACTTCCTTCAACCAAGGGACTGATGCTATGTTTCAGATAATGCAGGACAAACCGGGAATCTCCTGACAGATTCAAACAATACTGTATAGTGCATTTCACTGATGAGATTTTTGAAAAGCAATCAAAACATGAGATAAAAGGTATGATAAGTGTGAGCAACAATTTATTGCATATATTTGCTGACACTAGTGCCTCGACAAAGTCTCCTAATGTCTTTCTGGTTAGTAGCAGGAATTTGGATCTAATGAGGGACTTCACTGTAGTATTTCAGCGTACCACTGCAGCACACAGGAAAAAAACACATAATTTTCAGACAACAATTCATTCCAGAAACAAAAACGGAATCTGCTGGAGAAACTCAGCAAGTCTGGCAACATTTGTGGAGACAGAAACAGAGCTAATGTTTCAAGTACAATACGACTCTTCTTTGAAACTGAAGGGTTCTTGGAAATCATGGTTCATATGCTGTGCTCAAAGGTGAAGGAGGTGCAAGGGGAATAGATGGTAAGGAATCCAGAGCAAAAAGCAATGAGAGTGTTCATTACAGCAGAGGAGAGATACAGATAAAGAATAGGTTTTAATGGTAGCTGTTAACAGCAGTAAACAGGTCAACTTTGTTCAGAGCAAATACTTTCAAACAATATACTGAAGTAGCAAGGTGGGGAAGCAGGTATAATCAAAATAGAGGATGGTATTCACAGACTATTTTCTTGAATGATTGCTCAACTCATATTATAAGATGCTTAATACATGGTTTCCTAAAATGTATTAGTCTAGGTTTGTACACAGCACTATATTTAACAAACATTTGATGCTATGGTTTCACTGGGCTTTACTCTCTAGAAAGTCAAAGCGATTGAATTTGTGTGCTGTATGGCTAAGTCTGGAGTCTTTTAAAAATATCAGGTGATGTGGAACCATATGGCACTTTTTGCCAGTAGGAGAAAGGGACAGGGCATGAATCATGCAGGCCTGAAACAAGAATCGACTGGATCATTTGAAAATAAAACTGAGGTCAAACAAACACAGTTGTGAAGTTCCAAATGCCTTAAACTGCAGTGTGGGAGTCATAAATTCACAGTGAAGATGCAGAGCTCTGCAAATTAACATGTTAAACAAAAGAAGCCCTGCCTCTGTGATGGTAGTGCATTGCAAACCATGGGAGGTAGGGAATTATGGAATAGAAATAGGAGATGTGTGGTCTTTCAGGATTATTCCTCACTTCAGATAGTAGGGTGAGAGAGAGGGCAGAATGCCACACTTGCTGATTGAAGTATATGTTCTGAAGGAAGAAGAAAGAAGAGATGAAACATTTTCTCACATGTAGATCTTAGAGAGAGAGAGAGAGAGAGAGCAGTGGTCGTAATATGCCAGGATATGCAGGGCAGACCACAGTAGGAAGGAGGTGGAAGAGTCAATAATTTTGCGGAGTGTATACTGTCTCAGAAAAAGTTTCCCTGCTACAAGAAATGGGTCACGCAAGTGAAAGCTTTGGATTTCAAAAGAAATAGACACAGAAGGAGAGATCTTGCAGCACAACCAATCAACCCATACCCTGCTGTTCAATTCAATTTTACCATTCATCTCAATTCTTAGAGAGCTAGCTTTCTCCAGGGTCTGAGGTGGACATTTCTCAATCAGCCATGAACTGGGTTATTACCACCTGATTTTGCTTTCTGATAAAATACAGTGAAAAGCTTCATTTATCACCACAGAATGGTGCCATTTTGAATAAATTACATATATGGAAAAATAGAAAGATATAGCCTGAAGACAACCCACCTGTCCTGAGCCAGCTCATCACCATTAACGACATTTGTGCTGCCACCTCTCCACCATCACTTCACCCGCCGTCTACATCAGAAGCAGCTAATATCAAAATTGCTGAATCTCATGCGCCAACTTTGCCATTGGGCCCCTACTCCTCTGCTACCACTTCGCCATCTCCTGCACCGGACCAACCAACGTTAGGATTGTCTCTCTCACCACTAGGCCAGAGCCATCAATGTTGTCATGATGCCCTTCTACCACTGCTTCACTGGCCCCAGTGCCGGACCCAACCAACAAACATGTTGTCGGTCCTCAGGCGCCATCTTTTGCTGCTGAGCTTATCTCGCTGACGTTGTCTCGCCAATGTAGCAGCTGCTGATTCCAGGTCCTATGCTTGCTCCAGAAAAGCAAGTGGGGACTCACTGTCCTCCCTCCTGGACCTGCTCAAGGTTCACAGTGGGCCGGCCCGAAGTCTACAGCCTGGTCCCAGTTTGAGACTGCTTGGGCTTAGTGCGCCGGTCTCTCGCCGATGCTGTCCAAGCTCAGGACAGGATAAGTAAGCTAAAAATAGAAAAGAGAGGAGTAAAAAATAAGAAATAGGAAAGCGGTCGGAATAGACAAACTGTGGCACAGGAACCCTACTCCGCTGTCATATTGCACTCCCATGTCTTCAATTATGCTTACTTTGTTCAGATGGAGGAGTGTGCCAATTTCCCCATGGATATGACATCACAGACCAAGAACTTAGCAGGCTTCACTTCTAGTATAGGCCCGAAACGTGGTCCACTTCGTCTTCATCAGACCCCACCTTCACCTTTTAAATACTTCCAAAATCAGCAGACATGACTTGATTCTGCTCCTAGTGGGTGGCACGGTGGCACAGTGCTGCTGCCTCACAGCGACAGAGACCCAGGTTCAATTCCCACCTCAGGCAACTGACTGTGTGGAGTTTGCACACTCTCCCTGTGTCTGTGTGGGTTTCCTGCGGGTGCTCCGGTTTCCTCCCACATTCACAAAGATGTGCAGGTCAGGTGAATTGGCCATGCTAAATTGCCCGTAGTGTTAGGTGTAGGGGTATGAGTGGGTTGCACTTTGGCGGGTCGGTGTGGACTTGTTGGGCTGAAGGGCCTGTTTCCATACTGTAAGTAATCTAATCTACGTCTGCACCTCCCTTCAACTTGCAACTCACCCCCATTATTGTGGGGCTGATTCTCATGGGGGAGCATATCTGCCAAGTTAGGAAATTTCCCCACTTTCCTATCTTGATGATGAAAATCTAGCTCTAAGTATTAAATATGACAAAAGCATTTTTAATCATGGCCTGTTCAGAAAGTTAAAATCACCTTTTTCAACCTTCCTTGATGGGCAGGTCTTTCATAGTACTGTACAGAAATATTCAGGAATTGAAGTTATACATCTGATTTCTAATGGTTACCCGGGGGTAGCAAGCAGAGTGGGTGGGTTTATGTTAGAATTGAACAAAACAACCATAAACTTGACTACAGGACAGTAGACATCTTCAAAGCAAACCGTTCAGGAATGTTATGATACATCTCTGAAGCAAATGGGACCTGAACCCAGGTCTGCTGGCTCAGAGTTAGGCACAGCATCACTGTGTCATCAGAGCCTTCTCAAGAGCTTCACTCTAACATACTTCCAACTGAGCTATTTCAGCTGACCCTAAGCATTATGCTGTCTCACCATTACTACTTCATTGGCATCTCACTTAAACATGGACTTGCGTGGCTGACATTCCTGCAGTATTTAAAAGACAGTGTACCTCAGAGCACAAGTATATTACATTTCTATTCAACTTATATTGTGAAGGAAATAGAGAAAGTGGAAAAACACTTACCCACATATAGGCAAAGTGAGAGTGTGGAGGTAGTTATGTGTCAGGGTATGCAGGCAGGAGATTGTAGTATAAAAGATGTGGAGTAGTCATTGTCCTTATTCATTCTTGTACATTCTCCAGGAAACCTCACAATTTAATCCCAACCTTGGCAACGGCTTACAAATATCTAGCATTCATTTTGAAGAACAGCATCAGTTGAACCCATTTTGCGCCCTTATGTAGCTATATACCTTTCAGGGCACAAAGAGTCATAGATTCATACATCACAGAAACAGACTCTTCTTTCCAGCCAGTGCATGCTAAACATAATCCCAAACTAAACTAGTCGCACCTACCTGTTCCTGGCCCATATCCCTCCAACCCTTTCCTGTACCTGTCCTTATCTAAGTGTCTTTTAAATGTTGTAACTGTGCCCACTTCCACCACTTCCTCAGAAAGTTTATTCCACACATGAACAACCGTCTGTGTAAAAAATTTGCCCCTCGTGTCTTTTTTAAATCTCACTCTTCTCACACTTAAAATATGGTCCCCTAGTTTTGAAATTCCCCATTCTAGGGAAAAGATATCCACCATTAACCCTCTTTATACCCCTCATGATTTATATAAAATTCTATAAAGTCGTCTCTCAACCTCCTGTGCTCCAGTGAAAATGTTCCAGTCTATCCAGCCTTTCTTTATAACTCAAACCTTCCATTCCCAACAACATCTTGTAAATCTCTTCTGAATGCCCTTCAGCTTAATAATACCTTTCTTATAACTGAGCAACCAGAACCAGTAGGCCAGAAGAGGTCTCTTGTAACCTTAACATGACCTCCCAACTCCAATATTCAAAGAACTGAGCAATGAAGGCAAGCATGCTCAACTCCTTTTTAACCACCCTGTCTATATGTGACACAAATTCCAAAGAATTATGTAGCTGAACCTTTAGGTCCTTCTGTTCTACAACATTTCCCAAAATCCAACCATTAATTGTGTAAGTGGGCGGCAAGGTTGCACAGTGGTTAGCACTGCTGCCTCACAGCACCAGAGACCCGGGTTCAATTCCCGCCTCAGGCCACTGACTGTGTGGAGTTTGCACGTTCTCCCCGTGTCTGCGTGGGTTTCCTCCGGGTGCTCCGGTTTCCTCCCACAGTCCAAAAATGTGCAGGTCAGGTGAATTGGCCATGCTAAATTGCCCGTAGTGTTAGGTGCAGGGGTAAATATAGCGGAATGGGTCTGGGTGGGTTGCGTTCGGCGGGTCGGTGTGGACTTGTTGAGCCGAAGGACCTGTTTCCACACTGTAAGTAATCTAATCTAATCTAAGTACTGCCTCTGTTTGGTGTACCAAAATGCAATACCTCACATTTATTCAAATTGTACTCTGCCTTCTATTTTTTCAACTCAATGAGCAACTTGATCAAGATCCCTTTGTAATCTTAAAATGTTTACTAAACTTTCCAAATTTAAACACTGAACATAGTCAAATCTAAGCAAGGAATTGTGAGAAATTAGCCGAAGATAGTGTTGCATTGGAGTGGTAATTTTCCTACCTTAAGCCAGGAAATCAAGGTTCAAATATCACTTGCTCCAGATGTATGTGATAACATCTTGGAATAGATTGATCAGAAAATATCTGCACGATCATCTAGATAAGCAGATTATGGAAAATGCAACAATAAAGCCAATGTTGGGGTTATTGTAGAAAATATCCTCAAATTGATCAACGAAAGATGTTGTGAATCTTGAAAGAGTTCAGAAAAAATTTACAAGGATGTTGCCAGGATTTGTACTGTAGGGAGAGGCTGAACAGGCTGGGGCTGTTTTCCTGGAGCGTCAGAGGCTGAGCGGTGGCCTTGTAGAGGTTTACATAATCATGAGAGGTGTGGATAGGATAAACAGACAAAGTCTCTTCCCTGGGGTGGGGGAGTCCAGAACTAGAGGGCATAGGTTTCGGGTGAGAGGGGAAAGATATAAAAGAGGTATAAGGGCCAGCTTTTTCACACAGAGGGTGGTATGTGTATGGAGTGAGCTACCAGAGGATGTGGTGGAGGCTAGTACAATTGCAACACTTAAAAGGCATTTGGATGGGTATATGAATAGGAAGGGTTTGGAGGGATATGTTGGTGTGACTAGATTGGGTTGGGATATCTGGTCAGCATGGACGGGTTGGACCGAAGGGTCTGTTTCTGTGCGGTACATCTCTATAATTTTATGACTCTATGATCAGCACTGAGAGAAGGATAATTTGTTAAGGTCAGCCCTGCCCAACATCAATGTAACATTTTTGATCATCAGTATTGTAATTACTCAGTTAAGATGCTCATGAAAGAACATTTCAGTAACCAAATAAGACTAATTAGGGGAGTGCAATTTACTTATTTTCAGATGTCATTAAGTTTCTCATTTGGTCAGCTGAAAACTTAAGCAGTTTGATAGCTACCAAGGAAGGTCAGTGTTTTGATTTGTGGTGAGAGCATCAGTCCAAGTTCCTCTTTGCTGTGTTCATGATCTTCACAAATCTCATTTCAAAGCACACAGGGTGCAAGTAAGTTAATTTCATGTATCCAATCTTTCATTGATTCCTTCTCCCAATTTACTGACTGAAATAATTGCACAGAGGCCAGTATCCCATCACCAAGTTACCTTTTATTACATGTGTACAGTACATGGTCTCTGACTAGCCAGCCCAAAGCTAGTTCCCAGGCTCAGTTGACCTTCTGAATCTCCTGTTTGTATATATCAGCCAAGCCTCCCTGACTGGCCCAGGTTAAGAACCACAATCGAACATTTCATTGTTAACAAGATCCATTTGGCCCTCGTTCCAATCACTACACTAACTCAACTTCTTAATTATTCCTTTAAGTTCCTTTCTACATTATTCCAATCTACCCACCATATTAAAATTTTAAATTAATTTCCTTCAGGTAAAAGTTCACCAACTGCTTTGCTAATTCAAGGGAATTGAAGAAATGTAGTGTTTTTCACAGGGTGAATAATTATTTCCTTTGCTCAATTGACAAAGGCATTACATAATATGGAACAAGACCATCAATTTGCATTGTCTTAGTTTATCACTATGTCAATTACAATCTACAGGATTGGCACCGAAATTGCCCTCACTGAATTCCAGTTAGGAGGTGGATAAACAGCCAAAAGGCTCCACCTCCTGATTGTTACCTTTGATGGAGATTTCCTGAATTAGCTGCTACTTTCTATTTTCCTGACTCTTCTGGGAGGCAGAGTGGTGGCACGGTGGCATAGAGGTTAGCATTGCTGCTTCACAGTGCCAGAGACCCAGGTTCAATTCCCACCTCAGGCGACTCTGTGTGGAGTTTGCACATTCTCCCCATGTCTGTGTGGGTTTCCTCCAGGTGCTCCGGTTTCCTCCCACAATCCAAAAATGTGCAGGTTAGGTGAATTGGCCATGCAAAATTACCCGTAGTGTTAGGTAAAGTGGTAAATGTAGGGGAATGGGTCTGGGTGGGTTGTGCCTCAGCGGGTCGGTGTGGACTTGTTGGGCTGAAGGGTCTGTTTCCACACTGTAAGTAATCTAATCAGAGAGAAGAAGAGATAGCACAAATCAATTAATACAGATGATGAATAATGGTTAGCATTCACGGCGCCTAATAACCTATCCTCATGCCAGAATACTTAAAGAAGACATCACAAGAAGAGGTGAAATAATATTCTCAGATTCAGACATTGGAAAGTAGCAGCATTTTAAATGTTGTAGAACAGTGTAGAAACGGGCCATGCAACCCATTAGATCCGCACTGACCCTCTGAAGAGCATTCCTCCCAGATCCACCCCATCCCTGTAACTCTACATTTCCCATGGCTAATCCACCTAGCCTACACATCCCCCAAGCCTATGGGCAATTTGGCATGGACAATCTACCTAACCTGCAAATCTTTGGACTGAGCACCCAGAGAATGTGTACTCAGGGAGAATGTGCAATCTTCACACAGACAGTCATCCAAGGCGAGAATCAAACTCAGGTCCCTGGCACTGTGAGGCAGCAGTGCTAACCACTGAGCCACTGTGCTAGTTGCTTGCTGGGGTTTTTCTATTTTCCTTCCTCCACTTCTTTAGCTTCCAGCACCATTCCAAAGCTGCACTGGGAGCTTTTGTGAATTCTACAAATGAATTCACTTGACGGAACAGGTAGATCAATACACATAATCTAGCTGGCACCAGGCAGCCAACAATTCATAAAACAGATTTTGTATAGCTCATCAAATTGGGGCTCTGAAGTATGAGCTGAAAATGTGTTACTGGAAAAGCGCAGCAGGTCAGGCAGCATCCAAGGAGCAGGAGAATCGACGTTTCGGGCATGAGCCCTTCTTCAGGAAGTAAGACACAAGAATCAGGTAGCCTGCACGCACAGAGCTATACATTCATTTTGAAGAACAACATCAGTTGAAGCCAGTTTGCACCCTTGTGTAGCAACATACCTTTCAAAGCACATTGGGTTATAGAGTCATATATCACAGAAACAGAGCTATAACAAAGCAAGAATTGGTGCCTGCGAAACACACATGCAGAATATGAAATGATTTAATTTTTTTCAAAGTTACGACATCTATTCATGTTGTGTCATGGATCAAAAGAGACTCTACTATCAGAAGTTCCAATATCTGCACTGGTCTTGGAAATCTGAGAAATGACTTTTAGTGAGCAGTAGTGTGATTACTTTTAGGAATGCTTTCAAAGGTCTATGCTACATGTAATAGGAACAGTAACAAGAATATGTTCTGTTTAGTTACTGCATTTAATACTGAAAAGAAATCCAAAGGAGCTGAGTTTCTACAGACATACAAAAAAGAGTAATAAACAAGAATATGACAGATTAATTGCATAGATATTTTACATTGACTTTACAGGAGTGGATATAAGAACATTATACAAAGAAAATTCCAAAGCAAGTTGTTGGAGACGAGTAAGTCCTTGGGTTCTGATGGATTTCATCTGAAAGTTTTAAAAGAAATGGTTAGTGAGAGGGTAGATGCATTGGTTTTAACTTTACAAAATTCCCTGGATTCAGAGAAGAATCTATTTAAATTAAAAAAGTGAATGCAATTTTTTTTTTGTTCAGAAAAGCAAGGGAATTGTGAACAAGAAATTACAGATCATGTAACTGGACTGTAATCTGTCATAAGTTAAGATGTTACAAGCTATTATTAAAGACATTATTGCAAGTACAGTCTATATGTATTCATGTAAGAGAAGTTATGTTGAGCAAATTTATTGAAGTTTTTGAGGAAGTGTTGTGCTTAATGGGGGACCTAATGGAAGTAGCACACTTAGATTACCAGAAAGCATTTGATAAACTGCTGCTTAAAGGTTATAGCAGAAAATAATATCTCATTGTATATAGAGTAACACATTGACATGGATAGAAGATTGGCTAGATAACAAGAAACAGGCAATAGTCATAAACCTGGTATTTCACATTTGGTAAGAGGTAATAAGTGGTATGCCACAGAGATCAGTTTTGGAGCCTCAACCTTTGTATGCATGATTTGAATAAAGAAGCTGAAGGTATGGTTATTAAAATCACAGATGACAAAATGATAGAAAGGAAAGTAATTTGTGAAGAGCACACAAGGAAGCTACAAAGGAAAACATTAATTGGATGACCAAAGATCTGACAAATGGAATATAATATAGGAAAATGTGACACTGTCTATTTTGGCAGGCATGATGTGGAGGAGCCGGTGTTGGACTGGAGTGGTCGAAATTAAAAATCACACAACACCAGCTTATAGTCCAATAGGTTTATTTGGAAGCGCTAGCTTTTGGAGCACTGATCCTTCCTCAGGTAGCTGTTATAAAGAAGCAGTGCTCTGAAATCTAGTGCTTCCAAATAAACCGTAGGTCTGTAACCTGGTGTTGTGTGATTTTTAACTTATTTTGCAGGATACATGTAAAGAAAGCATATTATCCAAACTGTAAGGGATTGAAAAGCTCAAAAACATAGAGGCAATAATGTGTCCCAGACCTTGAAATTCAAAAGGGTAGTATGCAAATAAAGCAAGTAGTTAGGAAAGCTGATAGAATGTTATCATTCTAAAAATGTTAAAGTTTATTGAACGAGAATTCAATATAAGCACAAGGAGGTTATGCTTCAGTTATACATTTTGAAGACTGTTACAATATTGATTTCGTTATGGAAGGAAAGACTTTCAGGAGACAGTCAGAGAGGTCACGAGGTCACCAGGAAGCAGCAGAGCCTGTCGGGATCCATGAGTATACAGTTTAAATTACTTACTTTCAAATTGGGGGTTTTTCAGTTCCTGAAGGCAGTTGGCAAGGTCACGAGGTTACATATTTGGGTGGTTGCTTTACCGCAAACATTACTCAAATAGTGTCTCCCAACCATCTTCCTCCTCTGACCAAAAAAGAAATTCTGTGCGTCAGTTGGTAAGGTGACAAGTGATTTCTTTCATATTTCATTTTTTCAGTGGTCTGTTTAGGAATTTAGAATAGTGGGAATGCAGGTTAGGGCAATTGAATGTTCCTCCTGCAGTATGTAGGAAGTGCACCCAAATCGAGCTCCTCAAGAACTGTGTTAGGGAACTGAGCTGGAGCTGGATGAGTTTTGGATCATTTGGGAGGGGGAGGGGGTTGTTGAATGGAGTTACAGGAAGGACGTTATACAGCGCAGTACAGGCCCTTCGGCCCTCGATGTTGTGCCAACCAGTCATACCAATCTGCAGCCCATCTAACCTACACTATTCCATGTACGTCCATATGCTTGTCCAATGACGACTTAAATGTACTTAAAGTTGGCGAATCTACTACCGCTGCAGGCAAAGCATTCCATACCCTTACTACTCTCTGAGTAAAGAAACTACCTCTGACATCTGTCCTATATCTATTACCCCTCAATTTAAAGCTATGGGCCCTTGTGCTTGCTGTCACCAAACTTGGAAAAAAGCTCTCCCTGTCCACCCTATCTAACCCTTTGATGATCTTATATGTCTCTATTAAGTCACCTGTGAACCTTCTTCTCTCCAACGAAAACAGCCTCAAGTCCCTCAGCCTTTCCTTCTAAGACCTTCCCTCCACACCAGGCAACATCATAGTAAATCTCCTCTGCACACTTTCCAAAGCTTCCACATCCTTCTTATGATATGGTGACCAGAACTGTACACAATACTCCAAGTGCAGCCACACCAGAGTTTTGTACAGCTGTAGCACAACCTCATGGTTCCGGAACTCGATCCCTCTATTAATGAAAGCTGAAACACTGTATGCCTTCTTAATGACCCTGTCAACCTGGGTGGCAACTTTCAAGGATCTGTGTACCTGGACACCGAGATCTCTCTGCTCATCTACGCTATAAAGAATCTTACCATTAGCCCAGTACTTTGCATTCCGGTTACTCCGACCAAAGTGAATCACCTCACATTTGTCCGCAATAAACTCCATTTGCCACCTTTCAACCCAGTTCTGCAACTTATCTATGTCTCTCTGTAACCTACAACATCCTTCGTCATTATCCACAACTCCACCGACCTTAGGGTCATCTGCAAATTTACTAGCCCACCCTTCTACGCCCTCATCCAGGTCGTTTATAAAAATGATGAACAGCAGTGGACCCAACACCGACCCTTGCGGTTCACCACTGGTAACTGGACTCCAGGATGAACATTTCCCATCAACCACCACCCTCTGTCTTCTTTCAGAAAGCCAATTACTGATCCAAACTGCTATATGTCCCACAATCCCATTCCTCCACATTTTGTACAATAGCCTACTATGGGGAACCTTATCGAATGCCTTGCTGAAATCCATATACGCCACATCAACCAGTTTACTCTCATCTACCTGTTTGGTCACCTTCTCAAAGAACTCAATAAGGTTTGTGAGGCACGACCTACCCTTCACAAAACCGTACTGACTATCCTTAATCATTATAACCATTATAATCATTATAATCATTATAATTCTTTTCTAGATGATTATAAATCCTATCTCTTATAACCTTTACCAACACTTTACCAACAACTGAAGTAAGGCTCACTGGTCGATAATTACCAGGGTTATCTCTACTCCCCATCTTGAACATGGGAACCGCATTTGCTATCCTCCAGTGTTCTGGCACTATTCCTGTAGACAATGACGATTTAAAGATCAATGTCAAAGGCTCGGCAATCTCCTCCCTGGCTTCCCAGAGGATCCTAGGATAAATCCCATCCAGCCCAGGGGACTTATCTATTTTCACACTCTGCAGGATTTCTAATACCTCTTCCTTGTGAACCTCTAGTAGCCTGTATCTCAGTAATCTCCTTGACAACATTCTCATTTTCACGAGTGAATACTGTTGAAAAATATTCATTTAGTATTCCCCTATCTCCTCTGACTCCACACACAACTTCCCACTACTATCCTTGATTGGCCGTAAACTTACACTCGTCATTCTTTTATTCCTTAAATACCTATAGAAAGCCTTAGAGTTTACCCTGATCCTATCGGCCAACAACTTCTCATGTCTCCTCCTGGCTCTTCTGAGCAATCTGTTTAGGTCTTTCCTGGCTACCTTGTAACCCTCAAGCACCCTAACTGAGCCTTCACATCTCATCCTAACATAAGCCTTCTTTTTCCTCTTGACCAGAGATTCCACTTCCTTTGTAAACCACGGCTCCCGCGGTCTACAGCTTCCTCCATGCCTGACAGGTACATACTTATCTAGGACACTCAGGAGCTTTTCCTTGAATAAGCTCCACATTTCTAAGGTGCCTATCCCCTGCAGTTTCCGTCCCCATCCTATGCTTCCTAAATCTTGCCTAATCGCATTGTAATTGCCTTTCCCCCAGCTGTAACTCTTGCCCAGTGGTATATACCTATCCTTTTCTATCACAAAAGTAAACATAACAGAACTGTGATCGCTATCACCAAAGTGCTCACCTACTTCCAAGTCTAACACCTGTCTGGGCTCATTACCCACTACCAAATCTAATGTGGCTTCGCTCCTTGTTGGCCTGTCTACATACTGTGTCAAGAAGCCCTCCTGCACACACTGGACAAAAACTGACCCATCTATAGTACTCGTACTATAGTGTTCCCAGTCAATATTTGGAGAGTTGAAGTCGCCCATGACAACTACCCTGTCTCTCTCACTCCTATCGAGAATCATCTTTGCTATCCTTTCCTCTACATCGCTGGAACTGCTATCCTTTCCTCTACATCTCTGGGTCAGGGGTTGGAAAGGGAACTGGCAGGCAGTGAAGGGATCTCCTGTGATGGTTCCCCTCAACAACAAATGTACCTTTTTAGATGCTGTTGGGTAGGGTGACTTACCAGGGTAAAAATGGGGCACAGGTCTCTAGCTATTGCTCAGAAGGGAAGGGAAAAGATGAGCAGAGCTTTAGTCGTTGGGGACTCCATAGTTTGGGGCACAGATAGGAGGTTTTGTGGGACCGGGAGAGACTCATGAGTAGTGTTGTTCCCAGGTGCCAGAGTTCATGATGTCTTGGATTATGTTTTTGGGATGCTTGAGGGGGAGGGGGAACAGCCCAAAGTCATGGTCCACATAGGCACCAATGACATAAGTAGGAAGAAAAGTAGGGATCTAGGGCAGAAATTCAGGAAGCTAAGGTAGAAGCTTAGAGCTAGAACAAACAGAGTTGTTATCTCTTGTTTATTGCCCGTGCCACGTGCTAGTGAAGCGAGGAACAGGGAGATAGTGGAAGGGAACATGTGGCGAGAAAGTTTTTTGCATTCTTGGATAGTTGGGGCTCCCTAGGGAAGGTGGGACCTCTATGAACTGGATGGTCTTCACCTGAACCAGAGGGGAACCAATATCCTGGGGGAGAAATTTCCTAATGTTCTTCAGGGGAGTATAAACTAATGCAGCAGGGGGATGAGAACCTGAATTGTCATTCCAGTGTACTGGGAGGTTGAGGGTAGTGAGGTCAGGGATAGTTTTACAGGGTCACAAGAGAGAACCAGCAATCAGGATGTTGGTTTGAAATGTGTGTGCTTCAATGCCAGGAGCCTCTGGAATACAGTGGGTGAACTTGCAGCATGGGTTGGTACCTGGGATTTTGATGTTGTGACCATTTCAGACACAGGACTGGAGGATGGACAGGAATGGTTGTTGGAGATTCTGGGATTTAGATTCTGGGTTTCAGTAAGAACAGAGAAGATGGTAAAAGGTGGGGGGTGGAGGAGAGGATGGTACTGTTAATCAAGTGTTACAGCAGCTGAGATAACATTTAGGACTCATCCACTGAGGTAGTTTGAGCTGAGGTTAGAAACAGGAAAGGAGAGGTCACCCTGTTGGGAGTTTTTTATCGGTGTCTCAGTTGTTCCAGAGATGGAGAGGAAAGGATAGCAGAGATGATTCTCGATAGGAGCGAGAGTAACAGGACAGTTGTTATGGGGGACTTTAACTTCCCCAATATTGACTGAACTACATATAGTTCAAGTAATTTAGATGGGTCGGTTTTTGTTCAATGTGTACAGGAGGGTTTTCTGATTCAGTATGTAGACAGGCCAACAAGGGGAGATGCCATATTGGATTTGATACTGGGAATGAAGCCAGCCAGGTGTTAGATTTGGAGGTAGGTGAGCACTTTGGCGATAGTGACCACAATTCGTTTATGTTTATAATAACAATGGGCAGGGATAGGTGTATCCCACAGGGAAAGAGGTATAACTGGGGGAAAGGCAATTATGATACAATTAGGTAAGATTTAGGATGCAAGGGATGGGGAAGGAAACTGCAGAGGATGGACACACTTGAAATGTGGAGCTTATTCAAGGAACAGCTACTGAGGGTCCTTGATAAGTATATACTTATTGGGCAGGGAGGTAGTGGTTGAGAGAGGGAACCATGGTTTACTAAAGAAGTTGAAGCTCTTCTCAAGAGGAAGAAGAAAGCTTATGTGAGGATGAGGCGTGAAGGCTTGAGATTTATAAGTTAGCCAGGAAAGATCTGAAGAGAGGGCAAAGAAGAGCCAGAAAGGGACATGAGAAGCAGTTGGCAGATAGAATCAAGGAAAACCCTAAGGCCTTCTATAGGTCTATCAGTAATAAAAGAATGACTGGCATAAGATGAGGCCCAATCAAAGATACTAGTGGAAAGTTGTGTGTGAAATTTGAGGACATAGGGGAAGCACTTAATTAATAATTTTCATCAGTATTCACATTGGAAAAGAGCAATGTTAGTGAGAATACGGAGATACAGGCTACTAGATTGGATGGGATTGAAGAGAAAATGAGGACTGCAGATACTGGAGACCAGAGCTGAAAATGTGTTGCTGGAAAAGCGCAGCAGGTCAGGCAGCATCCAAGGAGCAGGAGAATCGACGTTTCTGGCATAAGCCCTTCTTCAGGAATGAGGAAAGTGTGTCCAGCAGGCTAAGATAAAAGGTAGGGAGGAGGGACTTGGGGGAGGGGCGTTGGAAATGCGATAGGTGGAAGGAGGTTAAGGTGAGGGTGATAGGCCGGAGTGGGG
>NC_057716.1:93166177-93167686 GCF_004010195.1 Chiloscyllium plagiosum
CACCTGACGAGGGAGTCACGGAGGGAGTGGTCTTTTCGGAACGCTGATAGGGGAGGGGAGGGAAATATATCCCCTGTGGTGGGGTCCGTTTGGAGGTGGCGGAAATGACGACGGATGATATGAAGTATATGGACGTTGGTGGGGTGGTAGGTGAGGACCAGTGGGGTTCTGTTCTGGTGGGGATTGGAGGAGCGGGGCTCAAGGGTGGAGGAGCGGGATGTGGAGGAGATGCGGTGGAGGGCATCGTCGATCACGTCTGGGGGGAAATTGCGGTCTTTGAAGAAGCATGTCTGGGGGGGATTGAAGTTGACAAAGAGGAGTTTCCAGCAATTTTGGAAGATCTGAAACTAGATAAGATCCCTGGGCTGGATGAGATTTGTCCTAGGATTCTCTGGGAAGCCAGGGAGGAGATTGCAGAGCCTTTGGCTTTGATCTTTATGTCATCATTGTCGACAGGAGTAGTGCCAGAAGACTGGAGGATAGCAAATGTTGTTACCTTGTTTAAGAAGGGGAGTCAGGACGACCTGTAAATAATAGGCCAGTGGACCTTACTTCGGTTGTGGGTAAGGTGTTGGAAAATATTATAAGAGACAGGATTTATAATCATCTGGAAAGGAATGATTTGATTAGGGATAATCAACACGATTTGTGAAGGGTAGGTCATGCCTAACTAACCTTATTGAGTTCTTTGAGAAGGTGACAAAACAGAGGGAAGAAGGTAAAGTGGTTGATGTGGTGCATATGGACTTCAGTAAGTTGTTTGATAAGGTTCCACACAGTAGACGATTGCACAAAATATGGCGTTTTGGGACTAAAGGTGATTTAGTGGTTTGGATCAGAAATTGGTTAGCTGAAAGAAGACAGAGGGTGGTGATTGATGGGAAATATTCATCCTGGAGCTCAGTTACCAGTGGTGTGTCACAAAAACCTAAAAGAGAAAATGCTGGAAAATCTCGGCAGGTCTGGCAGCATCTGTAAGGAGAGAAAAGAGCTGACGTTTCGAATCTAACTGACCCTTTGTCGAAGCTAAAAAGAGGGAGAAATAGGGAGGTATTTATACAAGGCTGAGAGAAGGTGAGCCATGGCTCCAGAAGCAAAGGTAGCAATAAAGAGGTGATAATGACAGTGCATAGAGAGATTATAGGGAGATTAGGAGCTGTGAATGACCAAAGCCAATGCTGTGACAAAATATGTGGGGGATGGGGGGGATGGGTGAAGCAGAGGCAAAATGGAAAACAGGGGAGAAGGGTAGCAAAGGGGGAAGAGGAGAGGAAAAAGGTGATGAGAGAGTGGGGAGTAAGAGAGAGAGATAATCAAGAAATAAGAGGTACAAAACAGTAAAAAAATATTAAAAAAAGATAAATAAAATAACTGAAATAAAATTACGGAGCAGAATGAAAACAGAGGGGTCAAGATGGGATAATCATCTGTAGTTGTTGAATTCAATGTTGAGGCCGGCAGGCTGTAACGTGCCTAGTCGGAAGATGAGATGCTGTTCCTCCAGTTTGC